>NW_017675727.1:0-2400 GCF_001879085.1 Nicotiana attenuata
TACTCGGGGTATAATCAAATTCTCATTGCCCGGAGGATCAGGAGAAGACAACCTTTACACGTCCTTATGGCACGTTTCGCTTTCTCGAGAATGCCATTTGGACTATGTAATGCCCCGGCGACCTTCCAAAGATGTATGATGGCAATTTTCACCGATATGGTGGAGGATATCTTGGAAGTATTCATGGACGACTTCAGCGTGGTGGGAGATTCATTTGAGGAATGTTTGGTGAACTTGGATAGGGTATTGGAAAGATGTGAAGAAACCAACATTGTGCTCAACAGAGAGAAATGCCACTTTATGGTGCAAGAGGGTATTGTATTGGGTCACAAAATCTCAAGGCAAGGAATTGAAGTTGATAAGCAAAAATCGAGGTTATCTCAACGGCTCCCTCCCCCTACTTCTGTCAAAGGGGTAAGGAGTTTTCTTGGTCATGCCGGGTTCTACCGGCGATTCATTAAAGATTTTTCAAAAATTGTGAACCCGCTTTGCAAATTGTTAGAGAAGGATGTCAAGTTTATCTTTGATGAGAAGTGCATGGAGTCTTTTGAGCTATTGAAACACAAGTTGACCACAACTCCTATCATCACCGCACCTAATTGGGATTTGCCTTTTGAACTTATGTGCGATGCGAGTGATGTGGCGGTAGGTGCGGTGCTAGGCCAAAGGATCAACAAAATGTTCTATCCTGTGTATTACGCTAGCAAGACGATGAGTGAGGCCCAAAGAAACTACACAGTGACGGAAAAAGAGCTATTGGCTATTGTGTTCGCGATGGAGAAATTTCGACCTTATCTTATGGGGGCAAAGGTGATCATACACACGGACCATGCAGCCCTCCGGTATTTGATGACTAAGAAGGATTCGAAAGCAAGACTGATGAGGTAGGTGCTACTCCTTCAGGAATTTGATTTAGAGATTGTGGATAGAAAGGGAAGCGAGAATCAAGTTGCGGACCATTTGTCCCGGTTAGAGGAAGAGGGGAGACCATGTGATGGTATTGAGATTAATGATAGGTTCCCCGACGAGCAGCTTCTTTCCGTTTCTATGTATGATATGCCCTGGTTCGCGGACATCGCCAACTTCATTGTGACTGGTAATGTCCCGTGTGAGCTCTCTTCCAACCAAAGGAAGAAACTCAAGCGGGATAGCTTGGATTTCTATTGGGATGATCCGTATTTGTTTAAAATTTCCACGGATGGAGTGATAAGAAGATGTGTACCGAAAAGTGAACAAATGAGCATATTGGAGGCTTGTCACTCTTCTCCCTGTGGTGGCCATCACGGGGGGAGGGGGGGGGGGGTTGAGGACGGCCTCAAAAGTTTTGAGTTGCGGATTCTATTGGCCGACATTGTTCAAGGATGCTAGTGACTTGGTGAAGAGATGACGCATGTCAAAGAGCCGGCGGTATTTCAAAGAAAGATGAGATGCCCCTCAATACGATTCTTAAGGTGGATATTTTTGATGTTTGGGGCATCGATTTCATGGGTCCGTTCGTGAGCTCTTGCGGTAACACTTACATTCTCGTGGCGGTGGACTATGTCTCAAAGTGGGTGGAAGCCGTGGCTCTACCCAACAATGAAGCCCGAAGTGTTGTAGCATTCTTGAAAAAGAGTATCTTCACGAGGTTTGGTACTCCTCGGGCCATTATTAGTGATGGGGGGTCCCATTTTTGCAACAAGGCTTTCGACTCATTACTTGCTAAGTATGGAGTTAACCACAAAGTGACCACCCCCTATCATCCACAAGCTAGCGGACAAGTGGAAGTCTCAAATCGGGAAATAAAGAGTATTTTGTCCAAAACGGTGAATGCTAATAGGACCGATTGGGAGAAGAAATTGGATGATGCTCTTTGGGCTTATCGGACGGCTTACAAGACTCCAATTGGTATGTCTCCGTATCGGTTGGTGTTTGGTAAGGCTTGCCATCTTCCGGTGGAACTTGAGCACAAGGCTATGTGGGCATTGAGGAAGTTGAACTTAGAATAGGATGTTGCAGCCAATCTACGTGTGGAGCAATTGAATGAGCTTGATGAGTTTAGATTTCATGCCTACTCCAGTTCGTCCTTGTACAAGGACAAGATGACGTACCTTCACGACAAATATGCTCGGGGAAAGGAATTCAAGGTTGGTGATATGGTTCTTCTTTTCAACTCCCGGTTGAGGTATTTCCGGGAAAACTCAAGTCTAAGTGGAATGGCCCTTTTGAAGTGGTATTTGTGGCTCCTTTTGGTGGTCTTGATCTCAACAACAAAAATGGTGAAGTATTCCGGGTTAATGGGCATCGCGTGAAGCATTACTGGGGGAAGATTGATGACAGCCACGTGGTGGCCCTCCTTCATTTAAAATGATGAGATGGTAACATGCGTCGTGCCGCGACGTTAAATCAGGCGCTTCTTGG
>NW_017675727.1:3642-11804 GCF_001879085.1 Nicotiana attenuata
GTGAGTATGCACCCTCCCGGGGAGTGAGTATGCACCCTCCCGGAGCATCACCTCAGAATCAGCCCCCACTCACACCTCTAACCCATTCCAATTACATGACACTCCTTCACCTTCACCCACCTCCAAGAGACCGGTCAACGTAATTTCGGATTCGTCTGATGAGTCCGTAGCAAGAAGTGAAGAACAATACTCCACCTCCCCCACAGCTTCATTATCTGGGGGGAGTGCAGAATATGGTGAGGGAGGTGAGCCTCAAGTCGGGGGAGTTGATCGAACCAGAAAACCTGAAGCCTGGGCAGACAGGTTTGTGAGTGAGATAGCGTTCCACAAATTTAGAGAGTGGTGGCCCGTGAGGAAATTGATCCCGGAGAGACAATTCATGACAGTGATCTTCTACCTCTCAACCCAAAGGTGCAAGAGCAATTCCGTACTAGAGATGGCTGGGGCTTCTTCAAGGAGAGGTGTATTGATGCCAATGAACATATGGTAAAAGAATTCTATTGCAATGTTTCTCATGTGGTTAAGGACACAAAGGCGACAAAGGTGCGGGATAAAATGGTGTTTTTTATGGGAAGTCCTTGAATGAATATTTGGGGTTCAAAGAGGAGGATGAAACAGAATACTTGGCGAAGCTAGCAATGGGTGAGGAGGTGCGTCCCTGGGGGCCGAGTACTTGGCAGCCCCGGGCACTGTTCCAAAATGGTTGAAGGCAGGGGAGAAGAGTCTATGGAACATATTCAATTTTGAGGCAAAGGGTTGGTTGACATTCGTTTGTAGTAGACTTGATCCCTCCACACATGACCACTCAGTTCCTCTTGCCCGGGCTGTTCTTGTGGCATCTATCATGGCCGGGTTTCCTCTCAATGTGGGCAACATCATCTTGAGGGTGATCTCTGCAGTCGAACAGGAGACCAACACAAACTACCCCTTCCCGAACACTCTGTCCATGTACTTTAGGGATTTGGAGGTGAAGAAAAAATGTTTTGATGTCAAGACAAAGCAGGTGGCCCCCTATTCATGGTATAGCCAGTTGGGTTCAGACAACCCAAAATCCAAAAAGTATCAGCCACCCACCTCTGCCCCAACTGGCCAGTCTGAGGAGCCAGTTGCGGTAGAGCCTTCGATTGGACCATCCTCCATCCCGACCACTTCCACCAGTGAGCCCTTACCCCCAGGTCCTTCTACTTCAACTGACCCGGCAGTTCCTATTTCAAAGACTCATTAGTTCACTGCCCACCAGCTCAGTCAGTCTTTAGCCAGTCTAAACAACTGGATGTCAGCAGCGACATCCAAGTTGTCCACTTTGGCTACTACAGTTGAGGCACATCCAGCACCAGCCATTGCTCAGATTCCTCCTTCCATTGAGGAGACATTGAAGAAGCTCCTGGCCAACCAGGAGAAGATTTTAGAGACCCAAGCCACCTTGACTACAGCGGTAGCCTCACATGGCAAGGCTTTGAAGGAGCTTGCAAAGGAACATAAGAAAATGAGAAAGTCGAGGGCGTCACGGGAGTCGGTAAAGAAGCTGCGAGCAGATGTGGACAAGCTTTTGGCAGACCAGATGCCATTAGACTTGCTATTGGGGGATCCAGCTCTAGATCCAGCAGCAGCACAGCCACAGCAGGAGGAGGAGCCTACGCGCCCAAGGCAGAAGAGGAAGCTTCCTAGCACTGAGGGTGTTGTGATAGAGGTTGCACAGGTTCAGGAGGGTACCTCCACTGATCCACCAGATGTTCAGCCGGTCCATGACCCGGCCCCTGTCCCAGCAGCAGAGCAGCAGCAGGCCGGGAACCAGTCTAAGGTTCCTGCCAGTACAGAGGACCAGGGGACCACTGATCACCCCATGCAGACGGATCAGGCTTGAGGAGCCATTCTATATCCTTTCTCTATTTCTATGCTTATTTTGGTAGTTGGCATTGGGGACAATGCCAGCTCTTATTCGTAGGGGTGCGCCCTACTGTGTGGATTTTTGATATATTTGGATGATTGTATATATTTGACTTTTAGTTTATGTTTTTAGATTTGATAGTTGGCCTGTATATAACTGCTAATTTGGCTACTTCTCTACTTTATGTATACATTCATCCCCGTTGTATATTCTACTCGCCATTGTACATATTCATTCGGTTTTTCTATTTTCGTTAAAAATTTTCGTTTTTTAGCTTGGTATTTAGGCTCGTAGCCTTTTGTTTTGGTTTTGGTGTTGTCAATAAGCCCTTGGTTTTCTTAATGCCATGGTTCTTTCCAAGGGTAGAGTGTTGTGCGAACCGGGTGGCTTTTCCCAATGATAGATGGAGTGACAACCTTCTTAAGGGTTTGAGTCCGTTTTTGATTTTTTTCTTTTGATTTTGCGTAGTTAAGGGTACCTCAGGCAAAGCTTCACTTGGGCCTAACTCATTTGCCTTTGATCCCATGGTCAAAGACATAATGTTGTGCTTAGGATGGTGAAAGTCGTGGCCTTGAGACTCTTGTGTTGACCAAACAATCATCATGTGGTTTGGTTGAACCATTGTGCGCTTGAATCGTAACTAAGGTTGTTGTGGGACCTCAACTCGATGTCTTTAGCAATCCTTGAGGGTGTGTGGTGAGAATTAGAATTGTGAGTCCAAGTCCCGAGCCGATGGTCTAGAACTTGCCCCGAATGTTTGTTGAGGCGAAATCCTAGGTAAAATTTGACTTGAGAAGTGATTATAGGCTCTCCTTGATCCAAATGCTAAGTTGAACAACTCCATAGCCTACCAATGAAATGATTCCCTAGTTAACCCTTTTGAGCCTTAAACTTCCTTCTTTCAAGAACTAAAACTACAAGCCTATACTCGTTTTAATGAGACCCTCTTTTGGCACCCACATCTTCCCTTGAGTAAATGATAAATGTCTAAGTTTGGGAGGAGAGGCAAGAAAGGAAACAATGTGGAAAAAGGTACAAAAGCAAAAGAAAAGAAAGGCAATGAAAAAGGAAGAAAACACAAGACAAAAAGAAAGACCAAATTGAACAAGGTCAAAAAGGGGATTCAAAGAAAACAAAGGTGAAAAGGGGAGTGGAAAAAAGTAGAAAAAAGGAGAAATGTGTTGAATTGCATAAGAAAGAGTGACAGTGTGTCTCTCTAACCCCTTGAAAAAGAAGTAAATACTCAAATGAGTCAAGAAAAGTGTGCCAAAATGAATAAAAAGAAGTGCTTAAGGGAAGATTGAACCCACTTGAACAAAAACATGTCCTATCCTTGCCCAAAAATCTTTACAATGACTCCACAAAAGCCCTATATGATCTTGAGTTGAACGGAACCTACATTAGTGAATACTTACATAAGGGGCAAGCATATGGTACCTAGAGCCGGACTTGTGACCTTCTTTTTGAGAGAGTTGAGTGAAAATCCCATCAACCTCGGTTTGTGTGTCACTACTCTAAAAGGTGAGGTTCGCTTAGGGAGAGTTGAGGATGTTTGAGTTTGGGTTCCACAATGACCAAGGTATTTGAGAAAAGCTCTTTGATGAAATGTGTCAACCCTTGATGCTCTTGTGGCACACTTGATCCATAGTTTTCAAAAGCCTAAAATGTGTTAATGATGCATTCGTATTGAGGGCAATTGTTAGTCCCAATTGATGCTTGTTGAGGTTACTTTAGGATAGCTAGAAATTCTTGGATTGCTCTTTTGGGGTAGGTCTTATTTTGTTTGCTTGAGGACAAGCAAAGGTTTAAGTTTGGGGGAGTTGATAAATTAGGATTTTAACATGATTATACCCCCACTTGCTATTGCTTTTGTTATGAATTACCACAAAAATAATCCCAAAATCCTTACAAGTTGCGCTTGATTGCAGGTTTGAACGACAAGATGACAAATGTCAAAGATCGGCTCAAAACGGAGTGAAACCTGCCAAGTGTCAAAGACCAATTGAAGTGGGGAACAAGAAGACCTAGCGCGGACCGCCTGTTTTGCCACGCGGCCGCGCTAGGAGATTCAGAGACTGGTTCATTCAAGGGCAATCTGCGCGGTCCGTGCTCCTTTTTACGCGGTCCGCGTAGATGAGATTCAGAAAGATGGTGTTTTTTCCAAAGTACTGCCATGCGGCCGTGCTCCATTTATACGCGGTCCGCGCCAGTCCTGAAACGCGGCCGCGCTACATTTCTGCGCGGTCCGCGGTCCCAACTTCAGAGAACAGAGTTCAAGAGTCCAAGAGCCAACGCGGTCGTGCTCCCTTTTTGCGCGGTCCGCACCTACCCCGCAGGAGAATTTTTGTCCGGATTTTTTAGCTCGGTATAAATAGATCTTTTTGACATTTTTAGGTGCTGCTGAACGAGAGTTGCGCTCGTGAGAAGTATTTTGTAGCCTATTTTGGCAATTTTACTCTTGAATATCATAGATTTTAAGTAGTAATCAATTATTATGTTCATTTAATCATCTATTTCTACTGTTTCTTCTTTAATTATGTCTAGCTAAACCCATTAGCTAGGGTTGTGGCTCAACCCTAGTGTGGGTAGTTAATGGGTGTTGCATCCTAGGGTGAGATTGAGATTGGGTATTTGTTATTTGGCTTGATTTTGTGTTTCAATCTAGAATTTGTGGTTGCAAACATGAATTCAAGCTTAGTGGGTCTAACTCTTCTTGAGAAAGAGAGTCATATGACCCTAAAAGTTAACCCAACAAGGAATTGGGATGGACACATGAGAATGGTAGTCCCAATTAACAGGTTAAACCTCGAAAGAGTAACTACCCTACTTGAGCCCTAGTTGCCCGGTCTAATTGGCCTACCTAATTGGTCTCGAGAGAGTCAATTGGGCAGAATCGTTCTCTCTACCGAGAGGTGTGAGAATGAGTGCAATTGTGTAACGGCTATAACACTAAACCCAGATTTATCAATCTCCCCTTAGTAGCTTCTACCCGTTAGCTAGCCACCTAGGTAGTGTCACAACCCTAGTGCCTTTTTTCTTATACTAAGCACAACTTAGCAATATTTCCTTCGCATAATTTATTTTTAATCTTTAGATTACAATAAAAGTTTTAAATATAAAAACCCCCAAAAATGTTAGGAGTGCAATTAGAAGTACAAACGCAATTCTAAACTAAACAGGCAATACAACTCCATTCCAAGCTCCCTGTGGAAATTCGACCCCGATCCACTATTCGGGTATTAGTTATTGCTACCCACTCTTCCTGCCATTGTGTAGTGTTGAGACGGCTGCGATAACGGACGCCCAGCCGCTTCTGTGGTACTGGGCCTGGAGAAGTTGGACCGCTTCTGCGGTCTGGGGTCCGCTTAAGCGGGACACCTTCTGCAGTCGCTGGGCCGCTTCTGCGGTTTCCCCTGGGCCTGGCCCCTTCCGCTTTTGCGATGAGGAGGCCGCATCTGTGGTCTAAGAACCGCAGATGCGGTTATGACAGAAGCAGCAAAAGCTACAGCCCTTCCTCAATTTCTAACTTCACTCGAACCTCGCTCGTTTGACGCTCGGGGCTCCCGAGCCCCGCCCGAACATACCGACAAGTCCGAAAAATCACGAGGCGGACCTACTCGAAACACTCAAAACAACGCTAAATCGAGGAATCAAACCCCAAAACCAAATGAACCAAATCATTGAACTTCAAGTTCTAAGTTTTCTTCCAACGGGTCAAAACGCCCTTAAACTACTCGGATTGACACCAAATTTCACGGGTAGGTCTTTACTGATATTCCGGACCTGTACCAAGTTTCGAAATCAAAATCCGAGCCCGATACCTAGGAAAACAATGATTTCTTAGTTTATATAAATCTTTAAAACTTCAATTTAACAATTTCACAGAAAAATTAATTACTCGGGCTAGGGACTTCGGAATTCGATTCTGGGCATACGCCTAGGTCCCATATTTTCCCACGGACCCTCCGGGATCGTCAAATCACGAATCCGGGTCCGTTTCCCAAGAAAGTTGACCGAAGTCAAACTTGGCCTTTTTAGAGAAACTTAAAGAAGCAAATGGACATATTCTTACTCAAAACTCTTCCAACTTCCGAACCACCCGTCCCCGCCAGTCATAAATTAGTTAAAGCAAGTGCGGGAAGTTTTATTTAAGGGAACGGGGTTCTAAAATGCAAAATGACCAGTCGGGTCGTTACATTCTCCACCTCTTAAACAAACGTTCGTCCTCGAATGGACATAGAAAAGTACATGGACTGCTGAATATGTGGGGATATCTGCTCCACATGTCCTCCTCGGACTCCCAGGTCGCCTCCTCAATTGGTTGGCCCCTCCACTGGACCCTTACCGCGGAAATCCTCTTGGACCTCAACTGGCGATCCTGTCTATCAATAATGGCGACTGGGTCCTCCTCGTAGCCCAAGCTCTCATCTAATTGAAGGGTACTGAAATCCAATACATGTGATAGCTCGGCATGATACTTCCGAAGCATCTATACATGGAAAACTGGGTGAACTCCCGATAAACTGGGAGGTAAAGCAAGCTCATAGGCAACCTCTCCAACTCGCCTCAACACCTCAAAGGGGCCAATAAACCTTGGGCTAAGCTTGCCCTTCTTTCCAAACCTCATAATGCCCTTCATTGGTGAGACTTTCAAGAGAACCTTCTCGCCAATCATGAATGATACATCACGCGCCTTCTGATCCGCGTAACTCTTCTGCCTGGACTGAGCTGTGCGGAGCCTCTCCTGAATCAACTTTACCTTATCCAAGGCATCCTGAACCAAATCTGTACCAAGTAACTTAGCCTCACCAGGCTCAAACCACCCGATAGGAGAACGACAACGCTGAGCATACAATGCCACATATGGGGCCATCTCTATGCTGGACTGATAGTTGTTATTATATGCAAACTCCGCCAAGGGTAAGAACTGATCCCAGTGCCCTCCAAAGTCAATCACACATGCTCTAAGCATATCCTCTAAAATCTGAACTGTCCGCTCCGACTGCCCGTCGGTCTGAGGATGGAATGCCGTGCTAAGCTCTACACGGGTCCCCAACTCACTCTGAACAGCTCTCCAGAAATGGGAAGTGAACTGAGGGCCTCTGTCTGATATGATGGAAACCGGCACGCCGTGCAACCTAACTATCTCCCGAATGTAAATCTGAGCATATCTCTCCGCTGAATAAGTAGTCGTCACTGGAATGAAGTGGGCCGACTTGGTCAACCTATCCATAATAACCCACACCGAATCAACCTTCCGCAAAGTGCGCAGCAACCCAACCACGAAATCCATGGTGATGCGCTCCCACTTCCATTCCAGAATGGGCATCCGCTGAGGTAGGCCACCTGGCCTCTGGTGCTCATATTTGACCTGCTGGCAATTCAAACATTTAGATACATACTCCACGATGTCCTTCTTCATCCTCCGCCACCAGTAATGCTGCCTCAAGTCAGGATACATCTTCGTGGCACCCGGATGAATGGAGTACCTCGAACTGTGGGCCTCCTCTAGAATCCTCTCTCTCAAGCCATCAACATTAGGAACACACACACGGCCCTGAAGCCGTAACACACCATCCTCGCCAATAGAAATCTCCTTGGCACCTCCCTGAAGTACCGTCTCTCTGAGAACCGCCAAATGTGGATCATCGAACTGTCGGGCCTTAATCTGCCCCAACAACGAAGAATGAGCAACCACACATGCTAGAACTCGGCTGGGCTCTGAAATGTCCAATCTCACAAGTCTGTTAGCTAAAGACTGGATGTCCAAAGCTAATGGTCTCATCTCAGCAGGAATGAATGCCAAGCTACCCATACTCTCCGCCTTTCTGCTCAAGGCATCCGTGACCACATTCGCCTTACCTGGATGATAAAGAATGGTAATGTCATAATCCTTTAGTAACTCAAGCCACCTGCGCTGCCTCAAGTTGAGATCCCTCTGCTTGAACAAATGCTGCAAGCTGCGATGGTCGGTGTAAACCTCACATGACGCTCCATATAAATAATGCCTCCATATCTTAAGAGCATGAACAATCGCCGCCAACTCTAGATCGTGCACAGGGTAATTTTTCTCATGAACCTTCAGCTGACGTGAAGCATATGCAATAACTCGCCCCTCCTGCATCAATACACATCCCAAGCCAACGCGAGAAGCGTCGCAATACACTATATACATCCCTGAACCGGAAGGCAATACAAGAACTGGTGCCGTAGTCAAGGCTGCCTTGAGCTTCTGGAAGCTCTCCTCACAATCATCGGACCAACAGAACGGGGC
>NW_017675727.1:13867-54427 GCF_001879085.1 Nicotiana attenuata
GACTCTCGTCACCTAGTACGTACGTAGCCCCCGAATTTAGCAACAATTACTCATTTATAATCCTATGGGGACAATTCCCTCTTACAAGGTTAGAAAGGAGACTCACCTCGCTCCGAAGCGCACTTCCAATATCAAGAACAAGCCCAAACCCTCAATTCGTAGCCGAACGAGCACAAACTAATTAAAATAAAGTAAGAACTAGTCAATAAAGGCTTACAAGGTTGAATTCTAACTATTTAAGTGATTTCCCAACCTTTCCCACAAGTTTCCTAAATTCCGACCCCGGGCCCATGTGCCCGGATTTCGAGATTTTTCGAAGGAAGTTGTTCTCTATCACCTAAGGATCACAATTATATGATTTCTAGTTCATTACATAACAAATTCCATGTTTAAATCTTAGCTTTGCTAAAACCCTAGGTCTAGCTCTAACCCTTGATTTTTACTAAATTTTAGTTTTTAATCTACCTAATGTTCATGTAATTTAACTCATAATGGTGGAAGATTGCTTACCTTGCAATAATATGCTGAAACCCTCTCTTTGGAACCACCAAAATCGCCCAAGTGTTAGAGTATTGAATGGGGGAAATGACTTTGAACTCGGATTAAATGCATTCACTGCTTCCCAGCGATTTCCCGCTTCTGCAGTACCAGGACCGCTTCGTGCGGGGGACTGCTTCTGCGAAAACGTGCCCGCTTTTGCAGAAACGACCAAAGAAGCCTGGACCGCTTCTGCGATCAGGATCCCGCTTCTGCGAGTCCGCTTCTGCGATACTGGGCCTGGGGAAGTTGGACCGCTTCTGCGGTCTGGGGTCCGCTAAAGCGGGATCGCTTCTGCAGTCGCTGGGCCGCTTCTGCGGTTTCCCCTGGGCCTGGCCTCTTCCATTTTTGCGATGAGAAGGCCGCATCTGCGGTACTGCTTCTGCGGTCCAAGAACAGCAGATGCGGTTATGACAGAAGTAGCAAAAGCTGCAGCCCTTCCTCAATTTCTAACTTCACTCGAACCTCGCTCGTTTGACGCTCGGGGCTCCCGAGCCCCACCCGAACATACCGACAAGTCCGAAATCACGAGGCAGACCTACTCGAACCCTCGAAACACTCAAAACAACGCTAAATCGAGGAATCAAACCCCAAAACTAAATGAACCAAATCATTGAACTTCAAGTTCTAAGTTTTCTTCCAACGGGTCAAAACACCCTTAAACTACTCGGATTGACACCAAATTTCACGAGTAGGTCTTAACTGATATTCCGGACCTGTACCAAGTTTCGATATCAAATCGAAGCCCGATACCTAGGAAAACAATGATTTCTTAGTTTATTTAAATCTTTAAAATTCCAATTTAACAATTTCACAGAAAAATTCATTACTCGGGCTAGGGACCTCGGAATTCGATTCCGGACATACGCCCAGGTCCCATATTTTCCCACGGACCCTGCGGGATCGTCAAATCACAAATCCCGATCCGTTTCTCAAGAAAGTTGACCGAAGTCAAACTTAGCCTTTTTAGAGAAACTTAAAGAAGCAAATGGACATATTCTTACTCAAAACTCTTCCAACTTCAGAACCACCCGTCCCCGCAAGTCATAAATTAGTTAAGGAAAGTGCGGGAAGTTTATTTAAGGGAACGGGGTTCTAAAACGCGAAACGACCAGTCGGGTCGTTACAGTCATGGTGCTCTTACAAAGCACTTGCCTCCTTATTATGACCATCTTGAACATTTTCTCCCTCATTCTTCAAGGAATTTTATCTTTGGAACCGATTTGTCTATTACGCTTCATACGTGCCATAAACTCTATCCATCATGGACGTTATTCTATTTAGAGCATTAGCAGCTGGAATATGACATTTAGCTTTGGGTCAGCAATGTGCTTGGAGATATTTTAGAAATGAATAATCACTTGAACTTCAAGTTCACATTTTCTTGTACGAGGATCTAGATGTATTCATAATAATTCATTTCACGTATCACTTTTTCAGCTGCCCATTTTCTCCCCCTAATGTCGGGATCACCAACACATTTTCCAACCTTCTTTGGGAACCCATCTTTGTGCATTGTGACAGCACAATTAAATCATATAGCACATCCATATTTCTAGATGGGAATATTTGGTTCCTGACCGTGAACCAATTGTGTGGGGAAAATTTATTATAACTTGTTGGCTAGATGCGTACAAATGCTGTTGTATATTAATTAATACACCTCATACCAAATTTCTTTTTTGGGAGTTTTGTTCTCATAACCAATGGTTTAGCTATAATTGGAGGCATACAATTTCTGCTAAACCAACTTGGATTTAAACCAGCATTATCAAGATAAATGATCATAATATATATTCTAAAATTGTGCTCTAATAATTTGAGCAAACAACCTTGCAAAATCAAAGTGCAAGTTGATAACAAACGCACATGTGACCATACAATAGATGCATCTATTAAAATCATATAATAATAAATGGTACACATGGCAGGTAATATATATATATATATATCACCTTTTATATGTTCCAAAAATTAAGGAATACAATCTCAACTCTAGCTGGTATAGTAATCAATTTATCAAGAGAACAAGTCTACACAAGAATTCTTGAAGAATCTCTGAATTCTTCAATATATGCCAATGTGAATTCTCAATCATTTTTCGCATCATAATTGAACCGGGATGGCCAACCGATCATGCCAACTAATATTTATTTTAGTAAACTTCGAGTTTACTTGTGGCATGTGATTTCATCACCATGCTTATACTTGTGTAGTACAAATAGAAGGAAAATCGGGTAACCTTTCATATTTACCCGGTATGATTATAGTAATATGAAGATATTCAATCTTCCTTTTATTTATAGTCTCAATATGCCAACCACTTTGGCTAATATATTTGAAACTCAAAAAACTCCTTTTGAAACTTACTACCACCAATGCCATGAATAATTTTATTTATTTGGGTAGTAACAAATTCGCTCTTCCGGAGCTCTCAATAATTTTGTACTACAAGATCTTTTGTCACACCATCCATATGATGAATGTCTTCTTCACGGAGAAAATCATATCATAATAATTGTCATTGTCAAAATCATCATAAGCAAAAACATTTGTTGTTTTAATTTTGCCTTTAATAATCTTTTATAAGACATGACAAAATATTTTTTAGCGTACCACATGTACGCGACCAATGACATAGCCATATAACCACATGTAATATTCATTATCTTTATTTCTCTCAAACCTCCCTTAGAGGTGAGTTGTGGTATTCATCCAAGTATGCATTGCACGTCTTTATTCATTACTTTTATCACATATTGCCACATTCACCTTCAGGAATGGTTCTGCATTCTCAATGCTTATCATACATCACATCCTCTCCAAGGAATGGATCATAATCAGCGATGTGCTTTATTATTTTTCAAACCAATTTAGTGGTAAACATTGCCTTCACATTTTGAAGGACTATTTTGACTCATTTTTATAGTTATCATACTGATGACTATTATTATTTTGGTATTTGATACGCCCACATTCATTCGTCAACCACTTATCTTCATTTAGACTTATTATGTACCGCTACCTCATTCACTTCAAGAATGGAGCATATCAAGTGGAACAAGCTTCATGCTTTTTCATGAAAAATACATTATTCTTTTTTAGTCATCATTATATCACCAATATGGTGCATTGGAACTCAAACCCAATGTCACGACCCATTTTCCATAATAGGTCATGATGGCGCCCAACACCTTTGTTAGGCCAGCCAACGCGGAAGTATAATTAAGTTCTCATTTTACTTTTACCCAAAAACTGAGTGTAACATATATTTCGAAGTTAAAGTTAAGGCCATGAGTGGTGAATAAAGTATCAAAATAGATATACAACCCAAAACAAATGTCTACTATCGTGTGTGCCAGAACCTGGTGTCACAAGCTACGGGCGACTAGTAGAATATACACAATAATAACATAATGTCCTACTGTCTGAATTAGGATAGACAGAAACAAAAGTACAGGGAAAGACTTCTTCGGCTGCGGATCGGCATGAAAGAGAAGCAGCTCACCGAAGAAGTCCCAAAGATGCTCACTGATGCGCACCAGAATAGTGTCCAGATCCACCTGCCTCAGATCCTGTACATTTAAGTACAGAAGCGTAGCATGAGTACATAAACAACATGTACCCAGTAAGTATCCCGTCTAATCTCGAAAAAGTAGAGACGAGAGGTCGACTTGATACTTACTAAGGTCAAGTAATAATGTGAATAATTAATAAAAAGCAGGTATAACTCAAGCCGTAAAATTTCCAAGTATGAAATAGAAATCCTTCCTTTAACCTTCCATAAAGAGTGTTCATTCCTATATAAATATTCAAACAATTCTAAAGTTGGAACCACAGGTAGAGGACTAGATAACTCATGCGCAAATAACCACCGAGGAACGTACGGCCCGATCCAACAGAAAAGTAAATGTGCACTGCCAAGGGTCGAACGGCTCGAACCATAGATATATCTATTACCCCGCTCGCGAATCATACATGCGACGCGGTAACATTTAAATAAACAACCACCCTGCTCGTGAATCATGCATGCGACGCAGGTATACGTAAAATACATGCTCAAATAGAAGATTAAGAATTTTATCGGGGTGCAATTATTCAAATAAAGGCCAATCCTCTTCTAACAATTTAAGAATATGAAGTTTAATTCCTCTTAGACATTCATTCACTAGTTCACTTTAATTCAAGAATTCAAAGGTTCATACGATTACAGATATTCCAAGTATAGCATGCTTTTGGGTCCTAGACTACCCGGACAATAGCATAATAGTAGCTACGCACGGACTCTCGTCACCTCGTGCATGCGTAGCCCCCACAAATAGGAGCACATAATCAATTAACTCACCTAAGGGAACAATTCCCTCTTACAAGGTTAGAAAGGAGACTCACCTCGCTCCAAAGTGCACTTCCAACTTCCAATAACGAGTCCAAGTCCTTAATTCAAAGCCGGACAATCCCAAACTATTTAAACGAAGCAAGAACTAATTAATATAACCTCACAAGATCAAATCCTAGCTATTTAAGAAATTCTCCAACCATTAACACAAGTTTCCTAAATTTCCGACCCCGGGCCCACGTGCCCGGATTCCGAGATTTTTCGAAGGAAATTGTTCTCTATGCCCTAAGGATCGATAATATATGATTTCTAGTTCATTATATGGCGAATTACATGATTAAATCTTTGTTTTATTAAAACCCTAGGCCTAGCTCTAACCCTTAATTTTTGTTCAATTTTTTTTTTTGTGTTTAATCTACCTAATACACATGCATTTAAGCTAAGGATGAAGGGAAATTACTTACCTTACCAAGCTATGTGGAAACCCTCTCTTGGAAGCACCCAAATTGCCTAAGTATGGAATGAGAAATGATAAAAATGGCTTTGGGTTCGAATTAAATGAACCCCTCTGCCCAGCTGTTTCCGCTTCTGCGGTGGGCTTTCCGCTTCTGCGGATATTAGGCCGCTTCTGCGGTCCTGACCCAAGATGGTTGGGCCGCTTCTGCGGTCGAGGTGCCGCAGACCGCTTCTGCGATCTTTCCCCTGGGCTGCCTTGGCCGCTTCTGCGGTGTCATGACCGCATCTGCGGTCCCGCTTCTGCGGTCCAAGAACCGCAGATGCGGTTATGACAGAAGCAGCAAACTTCAGTCCTTTTTACAAGTCCTAACTTCGCTCGAGCCTCGCTCGCTTGACGCTCGGGGCTCCCGTGCCCCGTCCGAACACACCGACAAGTCTGAAATCACGAGGCGGACCTACTCGAACCCTCGGAACTCCCAAAACAACGCTAAATCTTATAATCACCCCCTAAAACCAAATGAATCAAACTATTGAATCCTTAAGTTCTTAACTCTCCTCTAACGGGTCAAAACGCCCTCAAACTACTCGGATTGACACCAAATTTTACGGGCAAGTCTTAAATGACATTACGGACCTGTACCAAGCTTCGGAACCAAAATCCGAGCCCGATACCTAGGGAATCAATGATTTCTTAGTTTCTTGAATTCTTTAAAGCTTCCATTAAACAATTTTAGATAAAAATTCATTACTCGGGTTAGGAACCTCGGAATTCGGTTCCGGACACACGCCCAGGTCCCATATTTTTTCACGGACCCTCAGAAATTATCAAATCACGGATCCGGGCCCGTTTTCCCAAAATGTTGACCGAAGTCAAACTTGGTCTTTTAAGAAATCCTAAAGAAGCAAATGGGCATATTTTAACTCAAAACCCTACCAATCCCCGAATCAATCGCTCCCGCAAGTTGTAAACTCGTTAAAGCAAGTACGGAAGGCTTTATTTAGGGGAACGGGGTTCAAAAAAGGCTAAACGACCAGTCGGGTCGTTACACCCAATGTCTTACCAATATAAAGGCATGTTAGGCCATAATAAATTGGGACTCAAACCCAACTCTTATCATTATGGAGCATCAGGACTTGATCCCAATGTCTTACCCTCAAACAATGGCATAATAGGCTAAATAATATTGAGATTCATTCTCAAGCCTTAATTTCAATCATATGCCAAGAAAGTTGTACACAAATAATTTGCAGCTTAGCAAATCAAATTTGGTTTCTTAAATAAGTGTACAAATCTCAAATCAGTATAAAATTTATCAATTATTTGTAGTATCTATATGAAATATCAATTATTTGTAGCATCTATATGAAATACAACCGTTTGTATATTAGAGTTTAAATGGATCATAAAATCATTGTCATAATATGCCAAAGTGCACTATGACTCACCCTTGAGCCTTTATGGAAAATATCAATTATCAATTTTGTGGTCATCAGTAGAAGCGGGATTAGTTATAAGAATATAATCACTTCTACAAGTCATGTATATCATGAAACTTTGCTATAATTCTAGTGTTACTTACTAGTGCAAGATTTTCAATTTTAAATAACTATTATATAATAAATTTTAGGTACTGATAAACCATCAGCAAAGTAGTAACAACCATATAGAAAATGATTAAGAAATTATTATGATCCATTGACAATTAAATCTCATAATTAAGCATTGACATCTGTCAGTTACCACTTTCCAAATAAAATGAATCTTAAAATCCTCTTTTCTAAAAGAGAGAGACATCTTCAAAATTATCAATATATTTATAGGCTGCAAATTTACATCCAATAACTTGTAATAAATCATGATAGTGTTTGATAAATATTATAGAATACATAAAAAAATCACTAAGTGTTTACATGATATATTAGTAGCCAAATTAAAAATATATGCATGTTCAGTATTTATTGAATAAGTCAACACACTTGATCAAGCTATTTCAATTAAACAAAGACTAAAATAGTTTAAAGTGATCAGAGAGGTTCAAAAGAAATCCAAATTGATGAAAAATTTAAGCAAAATTAAAGTACTTAAAAAAGCTGAATATTCAAACCATAGTTCAACTTAAGCAAGTTTTGTTTTGAAAGCTTACATATGAAAAGCTTAGCTATTATTAAAAATTAATATAACTAAGAATATTATTAATAAATGATGATATAAGGGTTCCAAAGCGGACTGCATATACTTGTTAGGCTAAGAAGATTAAGTGAAGGAAACATATCTCACATATTTTACAGAGAAGAATCACATCCTTGAAAGCTTTGAAAATTTTTTAAGTTCAATAAATGAAAATTAGTAAACTGTAAGCTTACATATGTTTGTTCTTGATTCCCTGCACAAATAATATTGTACTTTTGTGTAATATGAATAATACGAAATCTTAAATCCCAAATATTAAAATGAGATAGGAAAAATGGAAAATATACTCCCTGGACAATTGAAGCAAACTGATTCACATATGAAATACTCAAACTTCCAGCGAGAACGTAACTGATTCTAGGTATTCAATATTTTGTAGTTCAACGATGAACTTCGTTATCTTCGTACTTTAAGATGATAGTTGAAATAAAAATTAGAGCTTCGTGCTGATAACATGTTATAAAATATACCTCAAAGTAGCAATATGGAACAAGGAAATAAAAATAATTTAGTAAAACATGAACAAGAAATGGAGATAGAGAGAAGGAAGAGATTTTCTTCTTCAATTGTGTGTATTTTCCTATCTATTACAAGCCTTTATATAGGCATAAAAAGTGAAGAAAATATGTCATGGAATATGTCATTGAACATACAAAATATGTCATTGAATATGTCATTAAGCATTTGAGATGAAGATCATGGAAGAAGAGTAGACATCCACCATAATGTGGCATTTATCATAACACAATTCTAATTCTACTTCTTCCTTTTACGTTTTTTATCAAAAATTTTAGAGAGAGATTCAAAATCTCTAAAAAATTTAATTGAAATTTTGTTCCTTAATTTTTTCTAACCAGCATTTTCCTCTTCGAATTGTGGTCATGTCAGTTTTGTTAAAAAGTAGTTGGGGGTCCGGGGGAGTAAGTAGGAGGAGAGATGAGAAAAGAAAGGGGAAGGGGAAGAGAATCAGGAAGCAACAAAATGAAATGGTGAAGGAAGAAAGAGGAGAAGGGAGGGCGTGAGGTGGTGAGAGTTTTCAGCTTTTGTAATTTCTTTTTTGTTTTTTCTTTTCATTTGCTTTCTTTTCTGATTTTAATATTTTTATAATTAAAGTTGTTATATTCACGCGCTTCTGTATCGTGGTCTGCACGTATTTGAGCCACATTATTTAAATCGTTTGCAAATACTCATATGAAAAACTTGTAAGTTTATTTACCGGACTAACAAATGGGTAAAAGTTTAGGTGGTCCAGAAACTATTTTGCCAATAAATTATAAGTGTGCTAAGTTAGTGAAGCAAAAGAAAGCTAGCAATTTCATAAATATAATCGACTTAAATGACAGAACTAGAGAGAAAATAAAATTTTGTCTGAATTGAGGTATAGTATGGTTATTTTAAACCTAGTGTCACGTCCTTAGTTGTTAACTAAGTACACGTGCTGCACTTGACAGCTCGCTCACGATCTTGCACAACTTGCTCACGTTCTTGCTATGCCAAGTCAGCCTTACTGCACTCAAGATCGCTAAGAGAATGGTAGAAAGAACACAAAAGAATTGTTAAAGAACGCTTTGTATTAGAGAGAACTTGAATTGTTTTGCTTGATTGATTACAAATGAGTGGCCCCCTTTATATACTAGTCTCTTAGGGGCTAGTGTGTAAATATTAATTATTATACAAGTCATTGATATTTATAAGGTAAGAGCTTTCTCTAGAATTTTCTACAAGCCTAGAAGATTCCAAGGACTTTCTTAGCAAATCCATAAGGATCTAGGTTCTTCCTAAGGAAATGTCCATACTTCTCTAGAATCTTCTCACAAATGCTAGCCTTCCTCTTATGTAAGCTTCCACATGACATTAATATATGCCAAATGGCACCTATATGGCATGATGACATGGTGGGTCATCACACTCTCCCCCACCTAATATTGCGACGATCGCGGCGCAATGCTGCTGCATAAACTCTCGGAACTTATCTTTGAATTGCCACAAGTCCTCATATCGTTCCCACGTGGCCTCCTCCAGTGATTGCCCTTTCCAATGGACGAGGAACATAGCGGTGGCTTTTTGCCCTTATTTTCGCCTGGCCTGGTAATCTATGATAGCCTCAATCTCCTGATCATGCG
The DNA here is from genome assembly GCF_001879085.1 of Nicotiana attenuata. Classification (NCBI taxonomy): domain Eukaryota; kingdom Viridiplantae; phylum Streptophyta; class Magnoliopsida; order Solanales; family Solanaceae; genus Nicotiana; species Nicotiana attenuata. The sequence goes on from NW_017675727.1 coordinate 23,511, forward strand.
AGGCGGTGATAGTCATAGGTGCTCGACTTGATTGACCCCTACTCGGATCATCCTTATCTTCATGATATGGCTTAAGCATGCTAGCATGGAAGACAGGGTAGATCTTAAGATACGATGGCATGTCAAGCTTGTATGAGATCTTGCCTACCTTGGCGACGATCTTAAATGGCCCCTCATACTTGCGAATCAAATTCTGATGCATGCCCCGTAGTGCCTTGAACTATCTTGGGTTAAACTTCACCATGACCATGTCCCCAACTCTATAGTCCGTGGGACGCCGTTTACGGTCCGCAAACTTCTTCATCTTCTTAGCTGCCTTATCCAAGTAGGACTTAGCAGTGTCAAGCTGCTCCTCCCATCATTTGGCTATATGATAAGCCCCCAAACTCTTTCCCTCGAATGCAACTGGTAACGAATGTGGAGTTTGTGGTTGTTGGCCTGTGGCTAGCTCAAATGGGTTCGCCCCGTGGACTCACTCCGTCGCAAGTTATACGAGAATTGGGCGATGTCTAGGAGCCTTGCCCAATCTTTCTAATGCGCGCTTACATAATGCCTCAAGTAGCATTCTAGTAAAGCATTGACTCGTTCCGTTTGTCCATCTGTCTGTGGGTGAAAACTAGTGGAAAAGTGCAGTTCCGTGACAAGTATGTCGAATAACTCTCTCCAAAAGTTTCCAGTAAAATGGGGGTCTCGATCACTGATGATATGCCTTGGTAAGCCCCAATACTTCACCACGTTCTTAAAGAATAGCTTGGTGGCTTCCTTGGCTGTGCAACCTGGTGAGGCGGGCATGAAGGTGGCATATTTGGAAAATCTATCCACGACCACCATAATAGTACCATAATCGTCGGACTTTGGTAGGCAAGTGATAATATAAAGTCCATAGTCACGCTCTCCATGGACGCTCTGCAACTGGTAGTGGCTCCAAAAGTCCGCCGAGCTGTTGTTGCTCGACCTTGTCCTGCTGACATACGAGACAAGTCTGCACATAACATTCTATATCATCTCGCATGCGTGGCCAATAGTAGACAGACTCAACCAAGGCCCTGGTGCGACGATGACCAGCCCACATTGTATCATGACTCTCCCTTATGATCCGCCGTCTAATGTCTCCAAACTTAGACACATAGACCCGCCGACCCGTGGTAAGCAATAGGCCGTCTTCTACCCAAAAACGTCTCATCTTGCCTTGGTTGGCTAACTCGATAAGTTGTTTGGCTGCCGGATTATGTTGCATTCCTTCTTTTATAGCCTCACGAATGTCCCAAGTTGCTGAAGTGATGGCAGCAATCTCGGCTTTCCGGCTCAAGGCATCAGCTACAACATTACCTTTGCTCGGCTTGTACTCTAGCACATAATCAAACTCGACCAAGAAGTCTTGCCACCTAGCCTGTTTTGGTGTGAGCTTCTTCTGCGTCTGAAAGTAGCTAGTAGCCACAATGTCGGTCTTGACCACGAACCTTGACCCGAGCAGATAATGTTGCCATGTACGAAGGCAATGCACAATGGCAGTCATTTCCTTCTCTTGCACAGTGTAACGCCGCTACGTCTCATTTAACTTGCGGCTCTCAAATGCTATGGGATGCTTATCCTGCATCAGGACACCCCCAATGGCGAAGTCTGAGGCATCTGTGTGCACCTAAAATGTCTTGGCAAAGTCGGGTAATGCCAAAACCGGCTCCTCTGTTACAATTGCCTTAAGGTGTTCAAACGCCTTTTGACAATGCTCTGTCCAGACCCATGGCTTCTTCTTCTTCAGCAGCTCAGTCAATGGTGCATCCTTTGCTGAGTAGCCACTGATGAATCGACGATAGTAGTTAACAAGGCCAAGGAAGGATCTCAACTACGTTACCTTTGTAGGTGCCTCCCACTCCTGGATAGCACGTACCTTAGCCTCGTCCAAGCGTAGCTCGCCATTGCTAATGACATGGCCCAAAAAGTGCACCTTTGATTGTGCAAACTCGCACTTCTCCCTCTTGATGTATAGCTCGTTCTCCCGCAAGACTTGGAAAACTTTCCTTAAGTGCTCCATGTGTTCCTCCAAGGTGTTGTTGTAGATGACTATGTCATCTAGGTAGACTACCACGAACTGATCAAGGTAGGGATGAAAAATCTTGTTAATAAGGGTGCAAAATGTGGCCGGTGCATTAGTTAAGCCGAAGGGCATCACCAACCACTCAAAGGCTCCATATCTTGTCACACATGCTGTCTTTTGCTCATCCCCTTCCGCAATGCGAACCTGGTAGTAGCCCTTTCGAAGATCCACTTTGGTAAAGTACTTGGCTTGCCCAAGTCTATCGAACAAGTCAGCAATGAGCGGGGTCGGGTACTTGTTCTTCACCGTAACCTTATTAAGTGCTCGGTAGTCTATGCACAAACGCAACGATCCATCCTTCTTCTTTTGGAACAATACTGGTGCGCCAAAAGGTGCCTTTGATGGGCGAATGTGACCAGCATCCAGCAACTCTTTCAATTGTTTCTTGAGCTCCTCTAGCTCGGGCGGTGCCATACGATAAGGGGCAAATGCAGGTGGCTTAGCCCCTGACTCCAACTCAATCTTGTGATCCACCTCTCGCCTAGGCGGTAAGTGCTTAGGCAACTCCTCGGGCATGACATCTTTGTTTTCCTCAAGCAACTTCTCTATGTAAGGCGGCAATGTTTCTTGAAAACTCTTGTCTTCCTCTAGACTTGCAATGGTTGCCACGAACATTGGCTCCCCTTTCTTGATCCCCTTGACAACCTGCATAGCTGAGAGTTGTGCTTGGATCTGTCCGTGTGGCATAATCACTATAGGTACCATGCAAGCTCCTTCTTGCTCCATAACCAAGAGACGTTGGAGGTAGGGGTCAATCAAAGTATGACAATGTCTAAAGAACTCTTGCCCCAGTATGATGTCAAAGATATCCATAGCAGTTACGGTAAAGTTTGTCATACCTTTCCAAGCTCCCAATTTGACACCTACTCCATTAGCTACCCCACGAGCATTTTGTACCTCGGCATTCACGGTCTTGACGCGAGAGTTGGTTGGAGTAAGCTTCAATTCTAGTCTCTTTGCGGCAGCCTCAGTCACAAAATTATGAGTTGCTCCAGTATCCACCATTGCACGAGCGGGCTTGTTGTTGATGGTGAGATCCACGTACTGATTGCCACTCTAGGTTGGATAGCTTGCTTTGTGACAGCACCACATAATCCGATCATACCCAACTGTGCGGTTCCCGAACTCTCTCCTTGCGGCTGCTCCTTTCGTCCACGGACTTTGGCGCTGAGGCTCTTTAGGTCAGGACAATTCCTGAAGTCGTGCGGCCCTCCGCATATGTAGCATCCCTTCTTCTCGGCCTGTGCCTTCTTCTCGGTGTAGCCCTGACGACCACTCGGCTTTTTGGAATCTTGAGTCTTGGAGTATTGATGATGTATCTCCTTGCCTTTGCCTCGATCTCCCCCGCCTTTGACATTGTTAACCTTTGACTCATTTCCATTGCCTTTGTCGTGCTTGTCATGCCTGAAATCCATCAATGATTCGGCCTCCACTATGGCTTGGTCTATATCAGTGACTTGTCGGCGTTGCAACTCCTGTTTAGCTCAATTTTGCAACCCGTCCATGAAGTGGAACAACAAGTCATCATTGGTCAGGTTGGGAATTTGAAGCATAAGGGTAGTGAACTCCTTGACATAGTTACATATGCTCCCTGTTTGCTTCAATTCCCTAAGTTTGCGCCTTGCCTCGTACAAGACATTGTTTGGAAAGAACTGTCGCTTGAACTCGGCTTTGAACTGATCCCATGTGCTAATAGTACATAGACCTTTATCCACGTCGGCCATCTTCCTTCTCCACCAAAGCATGGCAGTCTCTGAGAGGTACTAGGGGTGGGCATCGGTCGGTTCGGTTCGGTTATGAATATTATCGGTTTAGCATATCGGTTATCGGTTTACAAATTTGATAAACCGATAAGATATTGGTTATCGGGTATCGGTTAATCGGTTATCGATCATTATCGGTTCGGTTATCGGCTTACCCAATAAGATAACTCTATCAGAGTTAAGCAAAAAAGAAAAGATAATTCACTGGAGTTAAGCAAAAAAGAGAAGAATTCACATATAGTATACTAAAGACTTACGCTAGGAGTAACTAGTAAGGTCTATGAAGAATGAAGATGAAGCAACTGAAAAGTGGGGTTGAGAAAGAATAGGAGAGAATGAACTGAAGCCCTAGCATTTGTATATACTTAAGGGTAAATTCATAATATTATTAATTCTTATTGGGTTATCGGTTAACCCATTAACAAAATTGGCAAACCGCGGCCCGAACCGATAACCCAATAGTAAAATTCTAAACCGTTACCGAACCGTTAACCCAATAACCCGATACCGATAACCCAATAAATAATTAACGGTTCGGGCTATCGATTTACCCGATATATGCCCAGCCCTAAGAGGTACAATACCGCAGTGTTGATCTTGACCTCGTCGTCCCTCACTTTGTCATGCCTGAAGTAGTTCTCCAAGTGCCAAAGGAAGTTTTCCACTTCTTGTGCATCACGAACACCTTTGAACACCGGGCGTTTGGGAGCCTCGATCTTGGCCTCTCTCGTCACCACAACATTGCTGGCTGCCTCGGTCACGCCAGCATTGACATGCTCCTCGAGTGAATCTATCTTTGCCTTCATAGCATCGATAGTACTCAAAGCCTCCATGAGTTTGCACTCTAAGGCAGTGATGGTTTGCCTTAGTTCCATCTCGGTCTATGTACGTCCCTCCAAGTCATTTCGGATACTCTCAATCTCTTCAAGAGTGTGCCCCTCAAGAACGCTAAGGGTGCCTTCCACCTTCCCCAAGCGATGGCCAAAGATCTCTACGGCGTCCATCCCCACGTGCACCTTCATCACCCACACTTTACCGAGCGAGACGTCCTCGGGCAGGACCTCCACTTCATCCTCGCTCTCCTCAGTGGCAGATGGTTCTTGGGATGTAAGCCCTTCGTTTGACACAACCTCGGGTGGCACCTCCTGTCTCTTGTTAGTGGCATTCCTCTTTTTGCCACGATCGCTCTTGCCAGCAGCATCCTGGATGACGTTGGCTTGGGTGCTGGCAGCGTTAATTTCTCCGTCGTTCGCCATTCCCTTAGTTGAAACCTTCGCTCTGATACCACGTTGTCACGTCCTTAGTTGTTAACTAAGTACACGTGCGGCACTTGAAAACTCGCTCACGATCTTGCACAACTTGCTCACATTCTTGCTATGCCAAGTCAGCCTTACTACACTCAAGATCGCTAAGAGAATGGTAGAAAGAACACAAGAGAATTGTTAAAGAACACTTTGTATTAGAGAGAACTTGAATTGTTTTGCTTGATTGATTATAAATGAGTGGCCCCTTTTATATACTAGTCTCCTAGGGGCTAGTGTATAAATATTAATTATTATACAAGTCCTTGATATTTACAAGGTAAGGGCTTTCTCTAGAATTCTCTACAAGCCTAGAAGATTCCAAGAACTTTCTTAGCAAATCCATAAGGATCTAGGTTCTTCCTAAGGAAATGTCCATACTTCTGTAGAATCTTCTCACAAATGCTAGCCTTCCTCTTATGTAAGCTTCCATATGGCATTAATGTATGCCAAATGACGCCTATGTGGCATCATGACATGGCGGGTCATCACACTTAGGCTCTTAAAGGTGAGTTTGACCGACATCTCAACTACATAAAATTTGGGGGAAAACGACTTTCGTCAAAAAAACAGAAAAGGGTGAAAAACCAGACCCACATTTCATCTTCCATTTCACGCTCACACACCGAGTTCAAACTCAAAAGAGCTAATTCAGTAAAAATGTCTACTCATCCACATGCAGCTTTCAGGGGCTGCAGGTTTTTGCTTGAGGCAGCAAAAGCCACAACCCGATCCCCCAAAGCAGCATCTTCTTCTGCTTCCAAGAATAAGGCTGCTGCTACAGCCTTGAAATCGTCGACATCAGCAGGGAAGCAGGGTCGTTCTCCTTCAGCTCGACCCACTGGTATTTTAAAGGTAACCCCTGTTTCGCCCACACTTCATACCTTTCTTGGAGTTTCTGAGACTTCTCGGGGCGATGCTGTCAAGAAAATCTGGGATTACATCAAACTCCACAATCTTCAGGTACCCTTTTCTCTCTAGATATACTATTTGAGTATATTTACTCTTTGAATTATTTTGACTAGACAAATATTTTAGGAAAAGAAGATTTTTTATACATTAGTGAAATATATATAGCACTACTCGTATAATTTTTCATAAGTACTAGTGGTGTTCAACATGTGATGTCAATTCCTGTAAGGCAAGCTGTTAAGGTTAGTGAGAAGGTTAAGATTAAAGAGTTTCCAAACGGTAGTATGTTGACTATCTTCTTGGAGCAGATCAACGACGAAGAAGTGTCATATTAAATAGAAATGAAATGTACTAATGTTACTCCCTGGGGGTTTTGCAGTAAAAATATTTCTGGTGTTGGAGGTTTTCTGGTTTGTTGCTAAAAGGTTGCTGTTTGGCCTCAAGAATGCTCCATTTGATATACATTTGGGCATTCTGCACTCTTTTAGTTCCTCTAAGGATTTCAAATCCGTTGAATTTTTATGTTTTCTCCAATATGAAATGTGTGCATGCCGAGCCTCTAGGTTTATGATATCCTAACCTATTTGAACTTGAAGCATCAAAATACCTTTGGTTGTGCCCAGAAGGCAGTTTATTTCCCTTGGTAGCACTTGGGCATTGGAATAGTCTGAAGTAATATGACTTGCAAAGCAAGGTTGAGCAGCTGACTGTCATCCCAGATAGAAATAACACTATAGCTGTAAATATGCTGGTGAATGTATAACAATATTAAGCAGAGGCGAATTTATAGGCGAGACTGTGGGGCACGTGAACTCATGGTCTCTCTGCAAAATCAAATATTTTATGTACATATTTTTTAAAACTGATATAGTATTAACTTTGGCAATTATGCTCCAAGAAGGCTGAATGATGCACTTGGTTGAATGTTGAGATGTTGAGTTATTTACCAACAGGAATAGGGATCAATTTTCACTTAATATATTTTCCTCCTTTTTTTAGTAGTGAACCCATGTACTAAAAATCCTAAATCCGCCTCTGATATTAAGACATGAAAACTCCAGGTCTCAGTTTCCTGTCATAAATTAGTTCAAGCCTGCTAGGCTGAAGAAGTAACAAACAGGTTTAAAGAACAAAATAGATACTGAGTTGTGGGGAAAACGCTGAGACTGTTAGTCATTTATTTCTACATTGCAAGATAACAGACCAACTATGGAAAATCTTTATTAGTCTTAGGGGTATTTCATGGACAATGCCATACAGGATTAATGATGTTCTTTATAGTTGGGAAGAAGCTGGTGCTGAAGCAACTAACAGCGATAGATGGAGGACTGTCCCGGCTTGTATCTGGTGGACAGTTTGGAGGGAAAGGAATGCTAGATGTTTTGAAGATAGAAGCAACCCAGTACAGAAGATCAAACTCAATTGTATTCTTCTTTTTTGTTTTTGGTGTAAACAGATTTATACAGAAGATACATTGACAATCGTAGACATACTAGGATCTTGCTAGGTTGCACACCAGCACATCTACTTACCACCTACTTGTAAATTTGTTTTTAAGTGCAACCTATGTACTGATGTTATTAATATATACAAAAGTTACCAATTCATAAAAAAAAGTCTCCCTTTGTTTTTTGTTAACGGGCTCAGAACATTTTTTGTCAGCCTTTCCCGGCTCATGGTTTCAGAATTTTCTCCGTTAGCTACTTTATGAGAAATTCATTATCTACGGACTCATTGTTCTTTATGCTGTTGATCTCATTATCTCCTGTCAACACTCGTTGAGAATCGTTTTTTATAGACTTCACCTGGTTTAAATCTTCTTCTCTATCAATCGTGCTAGTTTAAACATTTCTTTCTCCCCTTCTCGTGTTCCTAGCTTTTATACAGGGCATCTAGGGCTTCCTCTCCAGCTTTACTAGTAGCCTTCTTAGCTTCGCTCATAGCTCTCTTATACTCTTACCTTGTTTTCTGTAGTGAGAGTGGTCAAATGGGACTATTCTTTTTTTTTTCTTTTATAAGTGAATGGGAGATAAATCCGCTACCTAACAAATGCTTTAGAATACTCCATCCAAACCAGTTGCAGAACTAATATTGAAAATATGCATCTTTTGCCTTTGCCGGATGTCAATTCTATTCGTATGTGCATAAATATAATGAAGGGAAATGATGCTTAGAGTTCTCCAGAGGTTAATTGCTGTTTGCTTTTCCATGGAATAATGTTTATGCTTTTCCCTATTGGAATAATATTTCTTCAGTCTTTATTTGACAAATAGCAAAGCATCTCTTGCTTTTGGAGCTGTAGTACACATAGTAGACAGACTCTTAGTATCATTTCTCGAAAAATCTCAATTTTCTTCTGCCTGCAGGACCCCATGAATAAGAGGGAAATCAATTGCGATCACAAGCTCAAAATACTATTTGGAGGGAAGGACAAAGTGGGGTTTCTAGAGATTTCCAAGTTGCTCTCTGCTCATTTCGTGAAGCCTAACTGAAGTAGTCGTTAAAATCATCCATGCTTGACTCTTGATATTGTACATAAACTACTTTGACTTCTAGACATTAAACTCTGATTTGCAACTTGTTTGCTTAGTTTGCTAGATGGACATCTTGTATAAAGTAAAGTAGGAAGAAGCAGAAAGAGTAGCGGCTTATAAACAATGTATGTTCATTTCTTACTTCAGTGAAATGTAATGAATGTTTTTCCTGTATCTTCCATTGTATACATAAGTGACAGTTAATGAAACATGATAACAAAGAATTTTCAACAGCTCATAGAAAGTTATGTCTTTCTTCAATCTTACTGCTGATTAAGATTGGAAAGCATAATAACAAGCAATCAAGCATAGGGGTAATTCATAAAAGCCTTGAGGAAGATCTCATTAATTGGCTCACAATGTGATTACGAACAATGCTATCCATTTGCCACAAATAATGCATTTTGATGAACAATGTTATCCATTTGTCACAAATAATAGGGTAAATTTGCTGTATATTTACCTAGTTCGACAACAGCAGGAGAACCATACCATGGTCTAGTAGCATCATCAGAGCCAACAGGGGAATGGTAAACTCCATCCAGAGTGATATTAAGTGCGCCTTTCAGATGAGCTGAGATTTCTGGCACAACTCCATCATCCCAGACATCTGCCTGGCCGCAAACCTGGCAAATTATCAGATTGTTAGATTACTTAGATAACAGATATGTGCTCGTGCGATACTGAAACTAGATGACAGGAGTATATAGATTGATAATTTGAGCAATATCAAACTCAAGGGCGCCTGTGGTATGAACCTGCTTGTAGCCTTGACCAACAAACCGTGCACGGAAAGTGGAAACTGTTTCTGGATTTGTGTTGCTTACAGTAGCAACCTCTGACGTTGGCTGGTCAACACTAAGCTTCCACTTCAGAACTGTATGTTGAACTTGAACCAAGGAAACGAGACCCTTGAATATACCTACACAAGTGAAACCCATTAAGTTTTTCTCAGTAAGGCGTTAGGTTAAGAAATGATTACTAATCACAACAGAGGCAAAAAAAGTTAGGTGATTTCTTCTCATCTGCCTAAGCTTTGGTAGACAGAGTTACCTAGTATCTTTGCTGGAAGGAGGTAGCAGGTACTAGGTGGAATAGCCGAGGTACACGCAAACTAACCCGGACACCATCATTATAATAATTGCTTAGATAGACATCATCCATGTTGTTTATCTCAATATTTTGTCCAATAGACAGCAAAAAGTTTACATAGTTTTAGCTTATTTTGAATTATATACGACCTTGTTAATTTGATCTTCCGGGCAGTCTGTATGTCAATAAACAGATCAAGCAGGAACCGATCCTCAAGCAAGTTAGTTCTCATTCCCACGGTTGTTTGTTGTTTCATTCTTAAATGCATGCACAACTATTGGCATAATGTCATATTGCTTCATCTGCTTATTGTAGTGTGCTGCCACTTTTTGCAGATCATATAGACTCAATCGACTCCTTCAACAGGCTATCCTATGGCATCGGAAAGAAAGACTGCAAAGTTCTATTAGCATTTTGATAGGAGCTTCCATAATTTTTTCAGTAACCACTTCTGTTATTATAGTTATGCGTATGAAAACGATCTCTACACTTGCTGGTTGCAATTAAACCGTGATATGTCACATTAATACATCATTAATACTAGAAACATTAATACTGCCATATTTATAATTGCAACTAAAGCAGACAGTTAAGTTTCTTCAACAATCCCCTTCACTATCATTGAACATTAAAAGAACTAAATGAAATGAATGTGTAAACATCATTGATCATTCACAAGAAGCACTAGAAATCAAGCACATGAACAGAACGCCAAAATTTGATATTTACCTCCCTGCTATACATACATATCTAAGTTGTGGAGAATAGACAGCTTTTGCACAATGCTCTTCAACGTAATACAAGAGGCCTCTTGTTTGATCAATTACTCCTGGCAAACCTTTAGGTGGGGGCCTAATGAAACCAAATAACACCAGTGTTAGGCTTATGCAGAACAATCTCCCTAAGAAATTCCATCTATTAAATCTAGTATTAATAGTTGAATAGATACACAAGGTAACTATATGATGAATGAATGAATTTATACATACAGGTGGGGAGTTCCTGTTGGACTTTAAAGGCATTGAGCTTCAAAGACTTTAAGTATTGAAGTATAAGAGTGTGAATTGCAAATGGTGGGAAATAAAATGGAGGGAAATTAAAATATGAATGAAGTGAGCTTTGACTTGCACTTTGTCCCTCATTGGTGAGGGACAACTACATTTGTGTGCTTATATATAGAATCACTTCTTAAAGCTCTTAAAAGGAGTTGAAGAAAATGATCCCTCGCGTCGTCGTCGTCGCTCGCTCGGCTTCAGCTTCGGATTTGTCAATCGATAAGATTATTTTTGGACAAAATTTATGTAATTAATTATTTAATAATTAATTAAATGCCAGATCACTGCTGAAGATTCAGAAGGATAGTCTGGCCGTGTTCCTGGCGTAACCGCAGTAGGACCGCGCCAGAACCCTGCTGCAGATTCAGAGGGCCACTCTGGCCGCGGTCCTGGCGTAACCGCGGTAGGACCGCGGCAGGCCGCGTAAACTTCTGAAAAGGCACCTTTTCCAGAACAAATATCACACCTCTTCCAATAATTGCCTATAAATTATGAGGCATGGCTTCGTTTTTAACACACCAAAAACATTACAGAACTTCCTTTCTTTCTGAAAATACTGCATTCTAATTCGCAGTCTCTCTCTCTCAAATTCGTAAGTGTGATTTTGCTCTGTTCTTTAAGTTCGTTGGTATCCTGCAGTTTGTATTGCCACTGTTGCAGGAAGGTTTATTCCGTTTTATCCTGGGAGGATTTAATCCATTACCTAGGCAACGTGTGAGGGGTTAAAATTCCTTAAGGACGCACAAGCAAATTGTGGACTCGGAATATTTCTTAATCTTTACTGTTTTTCCAGTTTCTTTTATTCTTTTAACAGTTTTTTCTGATTTTGTGTTTTAACACAGAAGCAACAATAAGCTTAAGAAATTTTATTTTATACTAACGTTTCTGTGTTAAAATATATATTAAACTGTTATTTATATTTTGTATACTGGTTTGGAGACTAAAGCCTTCGTGCTTTCTACTCCAATAATTGTTCTGTCCGGTTTAAAGTATATCAAAATTTTACCGGAAAAATAAACGTACGGGTTTGAAGTATATAAAAACTTCACCATTGTTACGTGTTGTATGTTTGGTTTGGTATTCAGTTTGAAGATATCAAAACTTCACTGATTTAACAAAGTTCTGTTTTGTTTCCAGCTCTACAGAAAAATGACGAATGAAAACCAAACTAATGAAAATGTTGCGGGAACGAGTGCTACTGTTACGAGTGTTGCTACCTCGTAAAGCCGTTCAACTCCTGCTCATGCTATGGCACCAGCAGAAAAACCCGGAAAGTTTTCCGGTATTGACTTCAAGCGTTGGCAAATGAAGATGCTCTTCTATCTTACTACGTTGAGTTTGCAGCGATTTATCAAGGAGGATCCTCCGGTCCTGGCTGAAGGCATTTCGAATGACGAACAATTTGTTGTAACTGAAGCATGGAAACTGATTTCTTGTGCAAAAACTACATTTTGAGTTGTTTGGAAGATAGCTTGTACAATGTCTATAGTGTCATGGAAACTTCAAAAGGGTTATGGAATGCGCTTGAGAAAAAGTACAAGACTGAGGATGTCGGACTTAAGAAGTTCGTGGCTACAAGGTTTTTGGATTTCAAGATGATTGACACTAGGTCGGTCATAACTCAAGTCCAAGAATTACAAGTCATTGTGCATGACCTCCTTACTGAAGGTATGGTCATAAATGAGGCCTTTCAAGTCGCTGCTTTCATTGAGAAGTTACCTCCGTTGTGGAAGGACTTTAAGAACTATCTTAAACACAAGCGGAAGGAAATGACACTTGAAGACTTGATTGTTCGTTTGAGGATAGAGGAAGATAACAAAAATGCTGAAAAGAAGTCACGTGGAAACTCGACAATAATAAGGGCTAACATTGTTGAGGAGGCGCCACAAAATAAGAAGAGGAAAAAGGCTTCTGGACCAAAGAATTACCCAAGCAAGAAAAAGTTCAAGGGTAATTGCCACAACTGTGGAAAGTCTGGGCATAAGGCCGTGGACTGTCGTGCACCAAAGAATGATGTACAAAAGGAAAAGAAGAAGAAGAATCAAGCAAACATGGTTGAAAATGTTGAAGACATGGAGGACTTGTGTGCTATGTTGTCTGAATGCAACTTGGTAGGAAATCCTAAAGAATGGTGGATTGATTCTGGAGCCACCGGCCATGTTTGTGCTAACAAGGAGTTATTTTCTTCTTATGCCCCTGCAGGACCCGACGAGACAATTTTCATGGGAAATTCGTCTACAGCCAAAATTGAAGGAGTTGGCAAGATTGCGTTGAAGATGATGTCGGGAAAGATTGTGACTCTAAACAAAGTTCTCCATGTTCCAGAAATTCGCAAGAATCTGGTGTCTACCTCACTTCTTGTCAAGAATGGATTCAAATGTATTTTTGTTTCCAATAGTGTTGTACTAAGTAAGAATGATATGTATGTAGGAAAAGGTTACCTGAATGAGGGCCTTTTTAAGCTAAATGTAATAGCAGTTCCTATTAATAAAGCTAATGCTTCGTCTTACTTACTTGAGTCAAACACTTTATGGCATTTACGCTTAGGTCACGTCAACTTCAAAACATTGCGAAAAATGATAAATTTAGACGTATTGCCAAAATTTGATTGCATTAATTCCAAATGTCAAATATGTGTGGAATCAAAGTATGCTAAGTATCCTTATAAGTCCGTTGAAAGGAATTCAAGTCCTTTAGACTTAATTCACACAGATATTTGTGACATGAAGTCAATACCATCTCGCGGTGGGAAAAAGTATTTTATTACTTTTATTGACGATAGCACAAGATATTGCTATGTTTATTTACTTAATAGTAAAGATGAGGCAATTGATGCTTTCAAGCAATACAAGAGTGAAGTTGAAACACAACTAAACAAAAAGATCAAAATGATAAGAAGTGATAGGGGTGGAGAATATGAATCTCCTTTTGAAGAAGTATGTTTGGAAAATGGCATTATTCACCAAACAACTGCCCCTTATTCTCCACAATCTAATGGAATTGCGGAGAGAAAGAATCGAACGTTGAAAAAGATAATGAATGCGTTGTTGATAAGTTCTGGTTTACCACAGAACTTGTGGGGGAAGCTATACTTACAGCTAACCGAATAATCAACCGTGTACCTCATAGTAAACCACAGTCCATTCCCCATGAAAAATGGAAAGAAAGGAAGCCCAGCTTGAAATACTTCAAAGTGTGGGGGTGTTTAGCTAAGGTACAAGTTCCTAAACCTAAAAGGGTTAAGATAGGTCCAAAAACGGTTAATTGTGTATTTATTGGATATGTAACCAATAGCAGGGCATATCGTTTTCTGGTTCATAAGTCAGAAAATCCTGAGATTCACGTTAATACGATAATAGAATCAGATAATGCTGAATTCTTTGAAACTATTTATCCGTATAAAAAGGAAAGTGAAGTGACCTACCAAAAGTCAAAACGACCTCGGGAGGATATAACAGATGGTATGCCTAATGAGGAAAATCCGAGAAGAAGTAAACATCAATGGACATCTACTTCATTCGGTCAAGATTTTCTGACTTTCCTGCTAGAAAATGAGCCTCGTACCTTCAAGGAAGCAATGTCTTCCTCAGAAGCACAATATTGGAAAGAAGCTGTCAGTAGTGAAATAGAATCCATATTNCAGATAGAGATTCCGGAGTGGAAATGGGAGCGCATCACCATGGATTTTGTATCTGGACTTCCACGGACCCTGAAGAAGTTTGATTCCATTTGGGTTATTGTGGACCGGCTGACCAAGTCCGCTCATTTCATTCCTGTGTGTACCACTTATTCATTGGAGCGGTTGGCGGAGATTTATATCAGGGAGATCGTCCGTTCGCATGGTATTCCAGTTTCTATCATTTCAGACAGAGGTACTCAGTTTACATCGCGATTCTGGAGAGCCGTGCAGCAGGAGTTAGGCACTCGGGTGGAGTTGAGCACAACATTTCACCCCCAGACGGACGGACAGTCCGAGCGCACTATCTAGATTCTTGAGGATATGCTCCGTGCGTGTGTGATTGAGTTCGGAGGATCTTGGGATCATTTCTTGCCACTGGCAGAGTTTGCTTACGATAACAGCTATCAGTCCAGCATTCAGATGGCGCCGTATGAGGCTTTATATGGTAGGAGGTGCAGATCTCCGGTGGGTTGGTTTGAGCCGAGCGAGGCCAGGCTATTGGGCACAGAGATGGTTCAGGATGCATTGGACAAGGTTAAGGTGATTCAGGATAGACTCCGTACAGACCAGTCCAGGCAGAAGAGTTACGCGGACAGGAAGGTCCGTGATGTTTCATATATGATTGGTGAGTGGCATCTGCTTCGGGTCTCGCCTATGAAGGGCGTCATGCGGTTTGGGAAGAAAGGAAAGTTGAGTCCGAGGTTTATTGGCCCTTTTGAGATCTTGAGGCGAGTTGGGGAGGTTGCCTATGAGCTTGCCTTACCTCCCAGTTTGGCCGGAGTTCATTCGGTATTTCATGTTTCGATGCTCCGGAGATATCACGGTGATCCGTCGTATGTGTTGGATTTTAGTTCGGTCCAGCTGGACAAGGATCTATCCTATGTTGAGGAGCCAATGGCTATTTTGGACAGTCAGGTCAGGAAGTTGAGGTCAAAGAAAATCGCTTCAGTGAAGGTTCAGTGGCGGGGTCAGCCGGCCGAGGAGGCGACTTGGGAGACCGAGCAGGATACGCGCCAGTACCCTCATCTTTTCACTACTTCAGGTATGTTCTCTATGCTCGTTCGAGGACGAACGAATGTTTAAGTGTAGGAGGATGTAACGACCCGGCCGGTCGTTTTTGGAAATTTCGCCCCGATCCCCCATTAACCGTTTCCCCTAAGTTCATTTTATGCTATTTTGGTTTGCCGGGACGTTCGGTGTTGAGTTTTGGAGAGTTTTGGAACACTTAGTCCCTAAATGAGAGCTTGAGAGTTGAAAAATGGTCCGTAATCAGAACAGTGTGAAGACGACCTCGGAATGGAAATCCGATGGTTCCGTTAGCTCTGTTAGGTGATTTCGGGGTTGGGAGCGTGTTCGGAATGTATTTTGGAGGCTCGTAGCTCATTTAGGCTTGAAATGCCGAAGTTTGAATTTTTAAAGTTTCCGGTCCGATATGAGTTTTTGATCCGAGGGTCGGATTGGAATTCCGGAAGTTGTAGTAGTTCCGTCATGTCATTTGGGATGTGTGTGCAAAATTTCAGGTCATTCGGACGAGGTTCGGGTAGGTTTTTGATCGAAAACGTGTTTGGTTGGAATATGAAGTTCTTAGGCTTGAATCTTTGATTAATTCGGGTTTCCGGCGTTGTTTAGGTGTTTTCAGGATTTGTACAAGTTTGAATAAGGTATTAGGTGGTATTGGTACTTTTGGTTGAGGTCCCGGGGGCCTCAGGATGATTTCGGGTGGTTAACGGAAGAGTTTTGGCAGTTGGGAAATAGCAGCACTGCTGCTTCTGGTATCTTTCCGCTTCTGCGGCTTGAGGACCGCAGAAGCGGAGCCGCGGAAGCGGCCTGGTCATCGCAGGAGCGGGTTTGGGCAGAGTTTTTCAGGTACTGCAGATGCGGAGGAAATTACGCAGGAGCGGCCTCGCATCTACGAGAAAGGGAACCGCAGATGCGGAAACTTGGACTTTTATTAGAACCGCAGAAGCGGCTTAAATTCCGCAGAAGCAGAACCGCATATGCGGTTAATGGTCCGCAGAAGCGGACATTGGCTCTTTAGTGAGAGTCGCAGAAGCGACTCGTTTTCCGCATAAGCGGGACCGCAGAAGCGGTCCCTTGTCCGCAGAAGCGGAAATCCCTGGGCAGAAATAGAAATTTCGAGGGTTTGAGTTCATAAGTTATAAAAATCAATTGAGAGCTCGGTTTAAGGCGATTTTGAGTGGGATTTGAAGTGAAGATCATTGGGTGACGTTTCTTTGGTCCCTTCTTGTTATATTTCATCATTTTATAGTTAAATACACCATTGGAATTCGAATTTAGGATAAAAAATTGGAAGAAACTTCATAGACCTAATTATTGAGTTTTGAGTGGGCAATTGACCTCCGATTTGGGAGATTTTTATATGGTTAGACTCGTGAGAGTACGAGGGTTCTGAAAATGTAAAAATTATTCGATTCCAGGGCGTTGGCCTGGAGGGCATTTTGGTCATTTCACCTAATTTTACGTTGTAGCTTTGAATTTATTAGCAAAACCAGGTGTTTACGATGTTATTTACAATGTGTAATTGAATTGAATAGATTTGAGCCATTTGGAGTCGGATACTCGTGGCAAGAGCGTGATTTCTAGTTGATATTGAGCCGGTTCGAGGTAAGTGGCTTGTCTAACTTTGTGTGGGGGACCTTTTTCCCTTAGGATATGATCTTGAATATTTGAATGCCCCGTACGTGAGGTGAGGATTGCGTAATTGAGCTAATTGTTGTAAATCCGTTTCTACTTGAAGTATTTAAATTGAGCTTTCTTGTTTACTTGATTATTTTAACTGCAAGTTTGTACCTGTGCTAGCTTAGCGACTCATGTTTAGCTGCCTTACCTGCTTATTTGCCTTAACTGTGCTATTTGTACTCTGTGAAGCATGTTAGGCTATAATTTACTACTTCGTGTCCTGATTTTTAGCATTGTTCCGAGATTTAGGAATTGTTGTTGTTGTGTGTTTAATTTGGGACTACGGGACGGCTTCCCGGGAGATCCCTCTGTACTTGAGATATTCTGGACTGAGGGTGCGGGATACCAAGAGATCCCTGGCACATGTGTTTCTATATATATATATATTGGGATACCAAGAGATCTCCGGTTTACTTATTGAGGATACCAAGAGATCCTCGGGATACTAAGAGATCCCCGACTTACTTATTGAGGATACTAAGAGATCCGCGGGATATCGAGAGATCCCCGGTGTTGATGATGAGGATACCAAGAGATCCTCGGGATACCAAGAGATCCCCCGGCTACTATTCCTTGTGAGGGCAATTTTCCGTGTATTATTACCTTTGCTTTTTATTACTGTTCTTCCTTATTTTCCTGGTTTAGATTCTCGCTGTAGACTTTATTTAAACTATTTCTGTTATCTCATTATTTATTATGTTATCTCAGTAGGGCCCTAACCTTCCTCGTCACTACCCAACCGAGGTTAGGCTTGGCACTTACTGAGTACCGCTGTGGTGTACTCATGCCTTTCCTGCGCATATTTTTCATGTGCAGATCCAGGCACTTCCTCCCAGACGTATCATCCTCGTGGTGGAGAATCCTAGCTGAGACTTGAGGTATATGTGCTACGTTCGCAGACCAGGAGTCTGTACTCTATTCCGGCTTTAGCGGATAGATCATTTTCTTTCCTTTCATGTTGTTTAGACATTCTGGTGTAGAGCAGTTTACCACATTCTATTAGCCTGTGTTTCCCGTGAGTTTCCGGGTTTTGGGATTTAGTTGCAGATTTTCGCATATTTTGAGTTGTATAGGCTGAGTGGCCTCATATACAGTTGTTATTTCCGTATGTTCAGTTTTAAAATATTATTCCGCAAATGTTAATTTGTTATTCCGCACTGTTAGGCTTACCTAGTTGTAGGAACTAGGTGCCATCACGACATGTTCATGGAGGGTGAACTGGGGTCGTGACAAGTTGGTATCAGAGCCCTAGGTTCATAGGAGTCACGGAACACAGGCCGGTTTATTAGGGTCTCGCTGGTCGGTACGGAGACGTCTGTACTTATCTACGAGGGGCTATGTAACTGTTAGGAAGAATCTTCATTTCATTTGAATTCCTCGTCGTGCGATATTTTGGACATCAATTCTAAACTTCTGACTTCTATTCTCTCACAGATGGTGATGACACGTGCTACTCGAGATAATCAGGCACCCGCGCCCCCTATTGCAGCCGTCAGAGGCCGGGGCCGGGGAAGAGGTCGAGGACGCGCACGTGGGGCAGCAAGAGCACCTGCGCGAGCTGCCGCCGAGGTTCCACCAGCAGATCCAGCCGGAGCCCAGGCACCTGGCACACCTACTACTGCCACTACTACTCCAACGCTCCAGGAGACTTTGGCTCAGTTCATGAGCATGTACACCACCTTGGCTCAGGCGGGGTTGCTTTCCCTTGCTGCTGCCACATCCCAGGCCGGGGGAGGAGCCCAGACTCCCACCGTCCGCACTCCTCAGCAGCGAGTGCAGGTTGAGCAGGTTCCCGAGATTATTCCGGCACCGCCTGCAGCACCAGTTCAGCCCGAGGATGGGTCAGCTGCTTCAGAGGACGAGCAGCGCAGGCTTGAGAGGTTCAAGAAGTATGATCCCCCAGTGTTCAGTGGATTAGCATCAGACGATGCCTTGGGATTTCTAGAGGAGTGTCATCGTATTCTCCGCACTATGGGCATCGTGGAGTCCAGCGGGGTTTCTTTCACTGCTTTTCAGCTACGGGGAGCCGCCTATGATTGGTGGGGGACTTATGAGATAGACATGTGCAGATAGGACAGAGAATGATTTCCTTATGTTCAATGTCGCGCAAATTTGGTCTAAGTCAAGTAGGAGAAATTTCCATCTAAACAAACTGGAATGCCAGATTACATATCATGTTTATATTAAGAGATGTACTATATACTACATAAATGAAATAACAAGACCATAACTAGTCTACAAGAAAGACTAAGTTATGATTACTAATTGCAGTTACTGATCCAGCATATAGGAAGAGACAGTCAAATGACTTATATTAAACAAATCCGTATATTACTTACATTATGTGAAAATGTGTAGCCAAACAAGCAGGTACAACAATGAATTAAAGATTTACTGCAACATAGTAAAAGAAAATTCTAAAATTTAATAATAGTGAAAGTGAAGTAATTGGAGAACCTTGAGCCAATTCTTTTGCTTCGCTCACGGCTTCATCAATTCTTTCCAAGTACCTGCCAAAAGTTTTTCTTATAACAAAAATGGGTTGATAGCTGCTGAGCATAAAATTTTGTAAGGATTATTACCAATCAAGCACTGGACGAGGACGAAGAGTGCCACGCCAATAATTTGAGTCCAATAAACCAGCAGCATTCCTCAGCCAATCAATCCTTGAAACTATTGCTATTGCTGTTGGTACTCCATAGCCTTTCAATATAAGAGCCAACTTCTCATAGTCATTTGTATTGTTCCCCAAGCCCTACAGAAGATAACAAATGTTCTGCTCAATCAGCATCCATTACCAGAAAAAGGTATTCAGAAGTCTAAACATTACCCTGCCACCAGTGAAAAAATTTCAGACAAAATAAAATGGTTAATATAATTAATTAAATTTACACAGTAAAAGACCAAGGTTTTACTCAAAAATTGGAGTTGGTGTAACTATGGAACTCAAATGTAGAAAAGGATGCAAACCGGAAGAATAACAGCAGGGCGAATGGTGGAAGAAGTGGTTGTTATCGGCAAGTCAGTAGCTTGAGAAATAGCAGAGCAGCGTTTTGTATTAGCATTAATGAATGTGTAGGGTGAAATGGAAGATGACCATGCTACAGCCATAGCCATCTTCCCCCACTTGCCTTCTTCAGCCCACAAATGTTTTAACCGCTTTATTTGTGCAGTTTTGTGGTCCTCATTTTCCCACCGTTGTTTCTTGCTTCAAACTTATATAATAAGTACTACTCCCTCCCTTTCAAATTAAACGAGTTAGTTTGACTCGTAAAAAAGATTGAACTTTTGAAATTTGTTATCTTAAAAGCTTAATGGGTTTTCTTTGTGAGGCCATGACTTTTGTGTGGTTCTAAAAACTTCTCAATAAGGATAAAATGAGGAGTTTAAAGTTGAATTATTTCCAAATTTAGAAATGTGTCATTTATTTGGGAATAGACTAAAAAGGAAAGTAACTCATTTAATATGAAACGGAGGGAGTACTTCAGTTATACTTTTATATCGAGTAATTTTATTTTGTGTCTCACACAACTTACATTAGTTGTGTGAGACCTCTTTTTATAGCACTTATGTGTGACCCATATATGTCTGGGACCCACACAGCCGTGAGACAAAAAAGAGGCACAAAATAAAAATTTTCTTTTATATTTGAGTTTAATTTGATGGTGTCATCTTGCGTCAGCCTAATTGTCTAATTCAATAAGTAACTTTTTTATAAACTAGTACTATTGTACTTATAAAACATCAAGTTATATTCAAAATAAAGAAATCAAAGTTGATGTTAACAATTCGAGAAAATGACAAAAGATGGCCCATTTTGTTCTGCCATAGGTTCAAAGTAGACTCTTAAATATTCTTTTGAGTAATTTTGGTCTTTTAAATTTGTCAAAAGTAAGTACTATCTTTTTCTCCTTTAAATACTTAACAAACTCTTCCTGTTAGATTCAAAGGGAATTGAGAAAAAGATAATTAATGTGAACTCACAATTGAAAGTGTTGTTTTTTAGTTTATTCTATTTTTTTGTTCATTTTTTTTTTATGTCTGATGCAGTTCTTAAGTTCACATTCTGCTATTTTTGGTCCATTTTTAATGGTTATGTGATTTTTGGCGTTACAAGTTTTGGGATTTGGCGGAGCTTTTCTAAGTTTTTAGTTAATTTTTCTTACAGACCCATTAAATATAACATGTATAGTTTATTAAACATTAGACATAGACCAATGTGCTCACTTTTCTTGAACTTAAAGGACTAAAACTGTTCAAATGATATTAAGGTGTTACTTTGAACTTACCCCAAACATAAGGGGCTTTGTTGTCATTTATTCTTTATTTTCGTGAAGAATAGAGAACCCATGGTATTACTTTGAACTTACCACAAACATAAGGTTTTTTTGGTCATTTTCTCTTTATTTTCGTGAAGAATAGAGAACCCAAACCCGCTTTATACCCGATCCATTAGTCTGTGGAGCGGCAACAAGATTCCCTCAATATTCTTGTGTTTAGGCGGTAGCAAAATTCTCAACATTCTTCCTGCTTTTCTGGCTTCATTGATTCTTCATTTTTTCTGTTCAAAAGGGTGTTGCTTTATAGGCTTTTTACATAATTTATTTTTATCAGTAATGGCGACGTTGGTACGATTAGTTGCTCGTAGTTTGAGGAGAAAGAACTTGTTCTCAATGTATTGCCCCGCTTCCACATTGCACTCCCACGCCACCAGTTTTGGTCAGTTTTAGCCTTATTCTCTTGCATAAAGAATTCTTTTTTTTTTCATATACTATTGTTTATTTACTGTCAATGATGATGATTTGGGTTGAGCTAAATTTAAGGAATGATGATTCATATCACCCAACCCAACTTGTTTGGAACTGAGGTTAGTTGTTGTTTTTGTATTGTTTATTTACTGTTGAATTTTGTGTATGCATATTTACATCTTCTATAATTTTTGTGGTTGTATGTGGGTTCATTATAAGGATTATTCTTATTTTCAAATGAATGTTACTGCGCAACTTGCTTATGCTTTCATCTAACTATGGAATGAAGACCCATATGATTTAGTTTTGGTGGGTTTTTATTGAGAAGGCGAATTTTTAGCCATAATGACTCTTGAACTTAGAAGAAGAGAACTTTTTTGAATGTATTGTTTCTGAGCATAGACAAAGCTTTCTCTTTTCTTTGATTTTTCTTTTTCAACCTTTTGGGTGGGAAGTATGAGTTTTTGCAGCTTTCTGCTGTTTGAGTTAGCCATTTCTTGAAGTTGATGACTAATATCTTTGGTAAATCACTTACATTTTCACTATTGGGAAGCACATGTAAACGGTAAAAAATATTTAGATGATTCTTGCATTAGGAAGTTGGATGACCAAAATTTGGAATTTTTAAACCATTATTAGCGAATAGATCGTCAAACTTTTCAAGACACAAGGCAGAAATTCAAGATGAAATTAAAAGAAATAGGAATGGAAGAAGGTTAACCTCCTTACTGCTGCCCCTTAAGGAGATGTGCTAAACAGAGTGATTGATGACTATGCAGAAGGTGGATTGTTATCCTCTATGTGTCCCTACTAAAGGTGAAAGGGTTATCAGCTAATGGGGTTATGTTGCATAAACTAATTTCCCAATCTTTCCATTGGTTGGTTGAAACAATCTCATGTCGACATTACTTTGAGATTTATATTTGTGTTTATGGTATAGTTAGGAATCTCAAGGTTTGCGTTCCAGGTATTAAGGAAGTACCAGAAGAAGAAAAGAGCAAGATGGTTGGGAATGTCTTTACCAGTGTTGCTTCAAACTATGATCTCATGAATGATCTAATGAGTTGTGGACTGCATCGTTTGTGGAAGGACAAGTTAGATCCCCACCCTAAGACAGGAAAAGTATCCGATTTGAAATGGAAACATTTCCTGATTATATCTTTGTTTCCTTCATTCTTTGTTTCTTGCCAGATTGGTTTCGAAGTTGAATCCATTTCCGGGAATGAAGCATCTTGATGTGGCTGGTGGAACAGGTGATGCTTTTGGTGTTGAACATTGATCTGTGCTATGTGATTATGTAAAGCTTGGATTAAAAAGAATGAAAGCATCATTGATTAGTGAGACTAGTGAACAAAAATGCTTTTAGCGGATCAGGAGAGGGTAGAAGTAAAAAAGTTTGTCTTAGAAAATTTTCTATTTTAATTTCAAATGGAGGAGCATTGCAAAAAGACCTGCATTTTATCTGCACCTTCTTTTCAGCTAACTATCTAGCTAGAATTTCTTGTCTTTATGGAAGTAAAGAATAGAATTATAAAGTTTGAACCCTGGAGTTGTCTGTCCATTTTTTTCGTTATTTCAATGAAATCTTTAGGGAGTACAGGCTCAGATGGAGAGAGCAAGCTGCCAGAGTCGATCCCCTGATGAAAGAAAAAGAGATGGTCGACTACTTTCTTCAAGCTCAAGAACCAACTTACTTTGGGCATTTGATCCGGCTGTGGGTAGGCCTTTTAATGATGTGGTAAAAATGGGAGAAATGGTAGAAGGTGGGCTAAAGTCTAGCAAGATCATGAGTTATTCTACTTTAAAAGCCACAACACAAGCAATTCAGAACGACACAGGAAGCTTGCCGGGTCAGAAGGAACACGATGATATTGCCATGGTTGTTTTAGAGTCACGACATGGACCAAAGGGTCTGCCTCACCAATATACCCAGCCTCAACTCCAACCCCAAACCTTTCCCCGAGCTCCACATAATTCACCTCAGTATTATCCTCCGAACAATATCCGGTCATCTGTCCAACCACTAGGTCACTCCCTATGGCGAGCGCCAGCACCGCATAATGCATTCTTGCCTTCACAACATTTTCGAGCACCCAACAACCCAAGAAAACAGGGGCGAGGAGGGGAACAAAGGCAAAGAAATAGTTTCACGCCAATTGGGGAGTCCTACACAATCTTGTTTGAAAAGTTAAAGCATTCTGGCCTGATTGAGCCGCTCCCCGGCTATACTCCAGACCCATATGCAAAAGGCTTTGATCCTACTGTACGATGCATGTACCACTCTAATGTCCAAGAGCATCATTGAAGATTGTCGTTCTTTGAAAAGGGAAATAGAAAGAATGATTCAAGAAGGGGTAATTGTGATCAATGACAGTGACATGGAGCATGTGAATCCTCTTGGGAACTTGCTAACTGATATTAATGATATTGTAGTTGTTAATGGTCTTGGCAATATTGATGCGGAACCCAGTGGCTAAGATGTCGTACTTGGTAGTTGGAAAGACGCTCCATCTCTTGTCTAGCTAGAGAGGAGTCTTGGTGGTTTATTTTGTTGTCATTTTTGTTGTCCGGGTTATTTTCAGGGTTGTAATCCGGATATTGTCTTGTGATTCAAACCATTCTATCCTTTTATTTTGCCTAGTTTGTTTTTAGTAGTAACTCGTTTAGTGTTGTCTAGGTTTGTTTCAGGGTTGTAACCCTAGTTTAGTTTGCTTGTTTTGTTGTTCAAACCTTTTCACCATCTGTCTAATGCAATTTTATGTTTCTGTTATTTCTAGCTATTTTTGTTTAGTTCTCTTTTCCTGTTGACTCTAGTGACATGACATGCACGCATAATTCCAAGCCTGGTCTTAAAAGTTAGTTTAATCATGAAGTAATGGAACAATTTTGAAGATGAAGGGACATTTGAGGGAAATAAGCAAAGGGATTTTGAGATCACTTCAAGCCCGAATTGTGTGAAACTGGGACAGATAGAACATAAAGAAATACTATTGAAACGCATCCTGCCGTATCAGGTTGAAGCTAAAGGCAAGTTTGCCCCTAATTGACATGGGCCGTTTGTGGTAGTGAGAGTATTGTCCAATGGAGCTTTGTATTCAACGGATGTAGAAAGCGAATGTGTGGATATGGTTATCAAGTTTGGTACAATCAAAAGATGTTACAAATGTTTTCCTTGATTTGTTTAATTGTGAAGTTTGCACTTGGCATGTTTTGGAGATTGGAATGACGAAGGCATTTAGTTCTGCTATCTAAACACTTTATCCTTCGTTACCCCTTTGAGCCTTATTTATTTTCTTTCATACCCCTCTTTCGGAATCAGTAGCAAAGATCAGGAACACAAGCGTGAAAGATAAGTAAAGGAAAAAGTGAAAAGAAAAGAATGAAAAGGGAGAGGAAAAAGAATGGAAAAAAAAAAAGAAAAAGGAAAAAAACAACAACAAAACAACAAAAAGAGAAAAGGAAGAAAGAAAACAAAAAGAAGGAAAGAAGAGAAAAGAAAAAGAAAAGAAAAATCACAACATACAAAGTAACTCCTATGTCATGAACTACGTTTGACCTGATTCCTTTTAAGGATACGTAGGTAGCCTCACAGTTCGGTCCCATCAAAATAAAAATCCAAAAGTCCCCAAGCAAGAAGCTAGGGCAGAAGTTGTGTTTGTTGTAAGAAGTCTGATTCCGAAAGTTGTAATTTTGAACCCATTTGAATTGTTTTGAGCCTTTGATATCCTTTGTTTCTAATCCTATCCAAAAACCCACGTTACGGTCCAAAGAAAAACCTTCCGATCAGTCTTCGAGAAATGTCAAGTCAAGCAAGGAGAGGTAATTCATATCAGAGGCAACACTCTGGTCCAAGAATGAGAGAGTCTTATTGGTGAAAACCCTCACGGGTACCGCAAGGCGATGAAAGCTGAGAGAAATAGAAAATGAGAGAGTCTTATTGGTAAAAAACTTCACGGGCACCATAATGCGACGGTGAGTTGAGAGAAAGACCAAAATGAGAGAGGCTTGATGGTGAAAACCTTTCGGGCACTACAAGTCGAATAAGGATTGTGAATCAGATGGGATACGCGGAGCATTGAAGCCCAATTTCACGACAAAAAGGTACGACAAGAGCTGAACATCAGATTTGCTTAACAGAATAGGCCGCAGGTGCATGTCATGGTCATTAGAGTTGGTATCCACATCCGATAGGTTTCTACTCTGTAGTTTTCTTGTTAGGAATCATCTCTTTCAATTGTCCTCTACTCTGTTCCTTTTGTCTTGTTTACTTCCTCTTCCTGAGTCTGTTTGGTCATAACAAGTGAAAAATGACTTCAAAATCTGCCACCAGCTTTCCAATTGCACAAAACGGAATCTGTTTAGCACATCAAAGTGTCATAAGTCCAGAATGAACAACAAGCGCACTGAGCTGGTAACAATCAACATGCTTTGGGATTCGTTTGAAATACAAAGGCTTGGTATATATCAATTCATGGACAATGCAACAGAATGAGGGCTAGGGTGACCGTATCAAAGGTATTTTCTGTGATAAGATTGACAAAAAGGGTGCTAAACCAGTGACAAACAAGATCTTCCAAGAAGAAATCGAAGTTATCATGGCTAGCGATAGCAATAGACCTCAAGGCCAGAGCCAGTGGTTTGAGTCAAGAAAGAACATCATACACACTGAGGTTGGTAACAATTAATATGCTTTGGGGATCATGTGAAACACAAAGGTTTGGTAGATGTCGGTTCAGGAGCAATGCAACAGATAGAAGGTATTGGGTTCGAACGAGAAGAGGTATTTTCTGGGTTAAAGTTTACAAAGGAAGTGGTTAGTCAAGGAACAAGCAGGGTCTTCGAATGGAAATCAGTTATCATGACAAGTGAAGGAGCAACAGACCTCAAGGTCAATGCCAGTGATTTAATCCAAGAAAGAACAACATACACACGAAGTGGGGGCAATGGACGTGCTTTGGGATTCATGTGAGACACAAAGGTTGGGTAGATGTCAGTTCATGAGCAATGCAACAAATAGAGGATATTGGGTCTGAACGGAGAACAGGTATTTTCAGTGATACAGATGACAGAGAAAGAGGTTAGTCAATAAACAAGCAAGGTCTTCGAGTGGAAATCAGTCATCATGGGAAGTGAAGGAGCAATCGCCCTCAAAGTCAAGGCCACAAACCAACCACCATGTTTAAACTCACAAGTTTTCTTTGTCTGAAACAGGGATGAAAGCTATATTCATATCAAAGCTTGGAAGCTGGAAATTTTCAGGTGTAATGCGCCAATTCAGCTTACGCAAAGGCTATTTAGAAGATCACACATCACCCCTAGGAGAAATACTGCCTAGTCTGGGTTTTCAAGTTATATTTTGTTGTAGGAGACACACTTCCTAAATTGAGATTTTACCCATAGGAGACGCACTTCTTAGTTTGAGTCATTGAAGTTTCAACCATAGGAGATGCACTTCCTAAGTTGATTTACACCTGTAGGAGACGCATTTCATAAATTGATAGTTCATTCATAGGAGACGCACTTCCTAGTTTGAGTCATTGAAGTTATACATGTAGGATACGCACTTCCTAAATTGATAGTTCATTCATAAGAGACGCACTTCCTAGTTTGAGTCATTGAAGTTTCACCCCTAGGAGACGCACTTCCTACGTTGATTTTCACCCATATGAGATGCACTTCCTAAATTGATAGTTCATTCATAGGAGACGTACTTCTTAGTTTGAGTCATTGAAGTTACACCTGTAGGAGACGCACTTCCTAAATTGATAATTCATTTATAGGAGATGCACTTCCTAAGTTGATTTTCACCCATAGGAGACGCACTTCCTAAATTGAGAGTTCATTCATAGGAGACGCACTTCCTAGTTTGAGTCATTGAAGTTTCACCCATAGGAGACACACTTCCTAGTTTGAGTCATTGAAGTTTCACCCCTAGGAGACGCACTTCTTAGTCTGGGTCTTTCAGGATACACCTGTAGGAGACGCATTTCCTAAATTGAGATTTCACCCCCTAGGAAATGCACTTCCTAGTTTGAGTCATTTAAGTTCGGCCCTAGGAGACGCACTTCCTAGTGTGGTTCATTGAAGTTTTACCTCTAGGAGACGCACTTCTTAATCAAGGTCTTTCAAGTTATTCTTCTAGGAGACGCACTTCCTAAATTGAGAGTTCATAGGAGACGCACTTCCTAGTTTTAGTCACTGAAATTTTCACCCCTAGGAGACGCACTTCCTAGTCTTGGTCATTTAAATTCACCCCTAGGAGACGCACTTCTTAGTCTTGGTCATTTGAATTCACCCGTAGGAGACGCACTTCCTAGTTTGGTTCATTCAGGTTTTATTTTAGTAGAGACATTTGCTAGGTCAAAGTTTCTTGGTTTTACTCGTATGAGACGCACATCCTAGTCTTGTCTTTAGTTTACTCTCATCATTGCATCAGTAGTATAAGTATAAAAATGCACACAGATATTGCAAGAAAATCTCCTAATAGAGTCCTGTTGGAAGTGGTAGGAATCTGCTTGCTCTTTGATATCTTCACCATTCTATTGTTACTTATGATTTATTCAGTTTAAATTTCGTGTTTTCCATTTAAGATCTAGTAGTTTATTATGTTCCAACAGTTATCTGTAACAAACTTGCTTCAAATTGCACGAAGGTGGTTGGTTTTAAAAATTGAATATAAATTTATGCCTATGCCTTAAGGGGTCGTTAGGTCTGAGGTATTACAAAATATAACAACAGTAATAAATCTTTGGATTATTTATTATGCATTTTATTATGAAGCGTTAATCCCAACTGGTTGATATCGACTATATGGATAATTTTCTTCCATTTTATTGTGTTTCTAGCTAAATGTGCAATGACTCTCAGAGATTTTAGGCTTATTGAGACAGACTCCATCCTTTTGCTATCTTTAATCATGTCACACCTACATACTAGTGTATCTCGAGGTCTGTGTACCATTTGAAGCTACCTTCATGTTATCCTCTACGTGTTCTGTTTGCAGCCCTCTGTCAGATGTATTCATTCTTAATTTGTCTATAACTGCACATTTATCTGTCATCCACATCTACATTACATTCATATTAGTGACCGAACATTCACCCCTCACCCCATATAATATTGTGGGTCTTTCAATTTATATCTCACTCATTTCCAATTTTTTCTCTTCCCTTTATCCTTGAGATTCATTTGTCCTATGGTCTTGTAATTTCTTAGATCTAAGTAAAAGATATTGCAGGTAGTGGGAGATTTCTTATGTGGCTTGCTAAAAGAAATTCTTCATCCAAGAATTTTCTGGGATTGGAAATTCGGCCTAAGGTATGTCGACAATAACCTTGTCTTGTTAAATATGCTTTCATTCTGTTTATATAGTAGTATTGTTCTCTGTTGGCTTCTGAAATGTGGTACTCATTGTTGAGACTATCTTTTCCTTGTACTCATTGTGGTAAACGAGCTGGGTCTGAAAAATGTGTAAGGCTTGAACAAGTCCAGATATTCCACTTAAGAAATGTTTATTGAAAACCTGTTAATGGATATCTAAATGCAGACATTTCATATCTACCAATGCCATGGTTTACTTCTTGTGCTGAAGAGTTGCGAAGATTATTCTTTCCAGTTGTGAAATAGGGTTCATCATGATTTATTAACAATAATTTGAAGCTAATTGCTACAGTGCTTGAAGATGATATTGTTCAAAGATTTTGCTGGAGAAAAAAATTGCCGCAAATGGAGTGGTTTAGGAAGTCCGTAGTTCAAGGAGAGAGATAATGATAGATGACACAGAATTAATTACTTAAAAACATGGAAATAATTTTCTGATGTGAGGAGCAAAAAGCTAGTTCAATTAAGAATGTGATGTTCGTGGTTGGTTGTATGTACCTTTGACTGAAAAGACTTGTGATCCATTTCCAAACTTGTGATTTTCTTTTCTTGATGTCACCACAAAATCATGATGTCAATTCAGGGGAAAAGCATACCACAATGCTTTAACATGTTGTTATTACTCTATTTATGGATAAAAGGGTCTACTATTACCTAACCTTGATGTTTTGCCCTAAATCCACTAAATTTTTGCTTTCCCTTTCAATTTGAGAGCAGTGTACCTGGCACAGAAGTAACGGTAGAGCCAGTAAATTGTTTGATAATAATATCTCGGTTGGCTTTTTTTTTTTTTTTTTTTTCTCCGAGTAAAATCCAGCTTCAAATTCCTTACAATCTATTCCATAAACGTACTGCACCTTCTTTTCATCTTATTTTATGTTTCTAAGAAAATAAAGCACTAAAATGAGCAGCCCTTATAATATCGCTGAGCATCATCTTTATTTTTTTGTTGCATTATTCCCCTTAACTTTATGGTTGATGGTTGACAGGTCTTTATACAATCAGATGTGCTCGACGTGGCAGTTGACATGAGGAATTATTTTGATGTGTCTGATAAACTTATGCATATAGATAGTGTTGATCCAAGTTTACCTTGTGATAGTGATGGATGGGTATTGAACAACCCAATGGGGATAAGGACCGAGAGGGAGATCCATGCAGAATTTGAAGGTTGCAAAATCTACAGAAGGGTTTACCAAAAAGTTCATTAATTTTCTGGTTCATAACTTGCTGTTGGGGAGTATGGGTCACACAGTTTTGCTCTTAGGGTGTGTTTGGTATAATGGAAAATATTTTCCGGTGGAAAATGTTTTCTTGGAAAATAAGTAGTAATCTTATTCATTTTCCGGTGTTTGGTACGCAAATTAAGGAAAATGACTTCTCAAGAGTATTCATAAATAATTTAGATATAATAAACATGAAGCCATAAACTTTCAAACCAACAACCTTCCGGATCACAAATTTCATAAACTTTTGAACCGCTAAACTTTCAAAATCGCGGAATTTTAAACCCGTAAACTTTATAATTTCTAAACCCGTAACCTTCCAAACACATAAACCTCCGAACTCACAATTTTGAAACTTGTAAAATTTTGAGCCTTTAAACCGATAAATAATAAAATTAAAATTGAAAAATATATTTTAAATTTTTTTTTTTG
>NW_017675727.1:54800-60289 GCF_001879085.1 Nicotiana attenuata
CCCCCCTTTATTTTTTATTTTTCTTCAAGCCTTTGTACCATGGAATGTATTGTTTTTAGTTGGTGTTTAGAAAAATCTTGGCTAACTAGGAAAATATACTGGTCAAGATGATAGTTCATGTTGCTTTCACCTACTTGAGGAACTATAGAGGCAGACAGGTTCAATCCTCTGATTTGTTGAACGGAAAGAAAGGGAAGCTTTCAAGGAAGGAGATTCTGACATTGACACTTTTATGCCAAAGAGCCTGTTCGATGGTATCTGCGCCCGAAGCCAAAATGCTTTCAATTAAAAAGTTAAAAACAATATACATGTTCTTATGAATAGAATTGTATTTATGTTGAATGTCTTTAGGGTTCATTGTTTGGTGGTTAAGATCCCGTTTGGCTTAGCTGATTTAGAGTAGCTGATAAGCATTAGGTGCTGAAAAATATTTTAAGTGCTGAATCTGATTTAAAAAATAAGCAGTTACATGTTTGAATAAAAGTGGTGAAATTAATAATAAGCAGCTGAAGAACTGGATATACGAAGAGTTTTGTTTTAAAAAGAAGTATTTTAGGGATAAAATAGTAAATATTTTGGTCAAACCTAAAGTGCTTATAAGCTGAAATTTGATAAGTTGGGGGAGACCAACTTATGGCTTTTGGCTTATTTTTGGCTTATAAGCACTTTTAGTTTTACCAAACGCGTAGATAAGCCAAAAAGTGCTTATAAGCCAGTTTGACCAGCTTATAAGCTTTGCCAAACACCCTCTAAGTCACCTTCTCCCTATAAATAGAGGGTTCTATTCCATTGTAATTCATCTCATATCAATAAGAATTCTCTCACTCTACTTTTCCCTGCAATACTCTTCTTCTTCTTTTATTGTTTCATAACACGTTATCAGCACGAGACTCTAACCAATTGAGTAGAAGATTTAGGATTGAGCATAATGATTGTCAATTGTTCCATGAACTTCCTTCAAGAATAAATTTTTGATTGAAGGTAAGTATTTTACCTTATGTTTTTCTTTTAAATTCTTGAATTCTATAATTTGATTTTATATACAAGCAAAGACAACAAAGTTTGATTATAACTCTGATAGAGTTTGTAAGAAATTATAACCACTCGAAGTGGTAAAATTTCTTTGTCTTTTCATGATCAAATTCATATATGATTATGAGCACAAGATTTGAAAACTCGTCCAATTGAATTTGCTCCATTCTCATTCCCTTAAGAGAATGTGATAAGTATGTGATAAGTCTAAAAGAAGACAAAATTACTACTATGAATGTATCAATGGATGTGGACGTGGCAATAGACGAAATTATAATCGTCATCATTGTGGTAATGAGAACAATAAGGATTCTCAAAATAAGCCTTCACTCTGTGAAGTTAATGTCTGTCATCGATTTGACATAAGATTTCGTAAAGCACATACAAATGACTATGGTCAATTCATGGTGTGAATGTGACAACATCTGATTTATGAATACATATTCATTCTTCGAAGAATATGAACGTGCTTGTGACAGTGAATATACCACACTCACCTCTAGAAGGAGGTTTGAGATGATATATAAGAAAATAATGTCATTATTATGGCATAAATGGTCATTGTTCACATACCTATTGTACGCCAACATATTTTGGCATTGTGATTATTAAAAGACAACGGTAATGCAACAAACAGATCTTGCATATAACTTTGACCATAACCATAATGGTATAACTTTCTCTTTAAAAGAGATATTGACCATATGGATGTTGATGAATATGTGGTACTATAAAATTAGTTGAGAACTCTGCAAGAGCCAATTATACTATTTTGGAGAAACACAATTGATTATCAATAAGGTATTGTGTTGTAGTAAGTCTCAAAGAAACTTAATTGAGTTTCTAAAGTATTCGCGAAAGCGGTTGGTCATACTGAGACTATAAATAAAGGAAAGATTTAATATCTTCTATTACTACAACTTGTAGCGGGGTAATTTTTATGTGAAAAGTTATCCGTTTTATTCTCCAGTTTGTACTACACAAATAAAGAATACCACAATAAAGTGGATGTTTATTAATATAAAAACTCATATCATAATAAACTTGGAGTTTATCGATAATTGCACACGTCATGATGTAATCCTGAACTTTATCAATATTGATAATTTATTCAGTGGACATAATTGGTTTAGCCATGATAATTTAAGTATGATGTGCAAAATAAAAAAGAGAATTTACATGGGTAAAATATTAAAGAACTAGAAAGTTCTTTATGAATTCTCTTACATTGCTTGTTCTCATTAATTAATATACCAACTAAAATTGGGATTGAATCGCATGAATGCTGGAAATATCAAAGGTGAATATGGGCCCATTCATCTGCCATGTATACCACATAAGATGGATCTATGAGATAGTTACATGTGCGATTATTATTAACCTGCAACATGGTGTTTGCGAGGTAACTTGCTCAATAATTTGATTTAGAGCATAATTTCCACATTTTTTTTGTTCAAGATAGTTTATCTTGATAAGTTGGTTTACATCACAGCTGGTTTAGCAAAATGATTTATTGAGTGCCTCCACTTAATAGCTAAACTGTTGCTTATGAGAATAAAGTTTTGTATATCAGTTTGATATACGTTATATATAAAAGTATATTATTTTCTCCCTTCACAAGTGGTTCGGGGTCAGGAACCAAATAATTCCATCTTATTATTATTGATGTGTGGTGTATATTTTGATTAATACCATAACACACAAAGATGATGAAGCAAGTTAGTTTTCTAACATGATGGGGAGAGATGAAAACATTTGAGAAAAAGTTACGTGGAATGAATTATCATTTGTACATCTAGATCCTCGAATAAGATAATATGAAATTGAAATTCATAAAAGATAATTCATCTGCAATATATTGCAAAGCATGCCAGACGCATTTGGTGACCCAAATAAAGTAACTATATTCTCATTGCAAATGCTCATATTAAGTCCTAGAAGGACAAAGTCTACGGTACGCTTAAAGCGTATAGACAAATTGGTTTCAAATAAACTTCTTGATAAAGAAGGTGAGCAAATGATCAAAATGATCATAATAAAGGAGGCAAGTGATCTAGAAGATCACATGACATAACACTTCATAAAATCTCATGAGAGATGCAAGTACATGAATATATGAATGAAGAGATTTCTATGTTATGTCTTTATGAAAAAAAGGAGGCTGGAACCAATATAAAATATTCGTCGACGACATCTATGAAAGCGCTAAGTATAGATGAGAATTCTAAGTTTGTCGAATACAGACACAAAAATATTGGCCAAATAGAAGAGACACAATTCAAATAGAATTGGTTTCATATGAAAGACATGTAGTTTTGAACATGTAGTTCAAACACTTGAAAGTATAAAGTCAATGGTATGTGCAATCAGTTTTCGATATCTTATATGTCTAGCATGACATGAAAACTTGATATGCATCTAAAGTCTATTTATATGGCTTATATGAATTAACTTATATGACAATCCATGAAGGATTTAAGTTGCTTGAAGCATATACAATTCTTGATTTTGAAGTACCACTTCCTCAGTGCAATTTGTGCACAAATGTATCTTGCTATAATTATAAGCATGATAATATGATAGCAAGAGTTTTCACCTCTATGTGAAGAGATTGAACTGGCGATTCCAACAAGATCATATGAAGACAATACTGTCACACCTCCTTTTTACACATCTACCCCGAAGGATAGTGGATAAGGGAGTTTTTCCATTTAAAGTGACATTATTCGAAATGAGATTATTTATTTATTTAGAGTCGCCACTTGGGATAGGTTTGGCTTTTGGTGTCCCAAGTCACCGATTTATCTTTAATCCCAAATCGAGGAAATTTCGACTTCCCGAGTGGAGTCTGCGAACCAGAAATTCTGAATAAGGAATTCTGTTGACCCGAGTGAAGGTGTTAGGCACCCCCGGATCCCGTGGTTCTAGCACGGTCGCTTAAACTATTATAATTGGCTAAAAATCTGATTTTAATACATACCATCCTATAGTGCAATTTTTAGAATTATTTACCGTTTTTAATTAATAATAAATTTTTTAGGAAATTGAACGCCGTTTAAAACATGCTTTTGGATCACGTCACATGAAATGCACTCGAATCCTCGATATATTTTATTCAACGTTTTGGGATTTGGATTTGGGTCGCATGAAATGCACACCCGAGTTTAGGAAGGTAAAATTATTAAAGAACGCGCCTAAAGTGACTAACGTGTTATTAACTTTGCGGGAGGCCATGAAAGTTCGCTAAATGGCACATCCCAAGTTCTATATATTTTAATATGAGTATTTAAAGAGGGCCACACAATTTATGAATTTTTGTTTGGCGCGGCGCACCTCGTTTTATTTTAAAGGCCAACCTAAAGGAACTAGGATTTTCTATTAAGTAATGTCTCTAAAGACCTAATTAATTATCACCACAAAATTCGGGCCCCAAGTTCAAGTCCGAACATAAACAAGAGGAAAACCTCTTAATTTAAATTCGCTACCTAACTTGAAAGGCCCAAAAAATAAAAAAATTCGGCCAGGGGCTTTTATAAGGAATTTCCAGTCGTGGGCTTCTGCCCAAGCCCAAATAGAAGGCAAGCCATAAATTGGAACTCAGCAATCTAATTCCAACCCATCACTCAGCACCCATGAACTAATTCAAATTACTTGGGCTTCTTAATAGACCCATTTTTAGTGGCTGGGTGGCCTACTATATGAAAGATGGCTTTGGATTTTATCCAATTTCTTTTAGATTCGAAATCAAACCAGCATCAATATGCTTCAATAGTTAAAATGATTTGCAATAACTACAGTGACCAAACGTGAGCAGGTTAAAGTACCTAAAACAATTTAGAAATGACTAACAATTTTAGACTACTAAGCAGTCACACACTAGTCATGATCCAATTTAAAACAATTGTGGCATTTTGACATAACTAAGCATTCTAAATAAATAACTAATACGGTTCATGATCCTAATTCAAACTAATTAAAGTGTTTTACAACAACTAAAACCAATTGCAGCAATTTTAAGAAGCTAATATGGAATTTAAACCATTGAATCCAACTATTCTTAGCTCAACTAAGTCATATTCAAGCTATTCTCATCACAGTCCCAACTTAATTACAAACAAAGGGCTGTACAATATCAAATTCGAGTCCCTGGTCAGTTACACTATTGGCTATTTGAACAATATAAGACTTTTAAGGCATAAATCAGGAGATTGCATGAACGTATAAAGCTACACTACTCATTACAATATCAAATGAATAAACAGGGGTTCAAAACAGTGTAGGCAGATTCGGAACAACTTTTCATTCAAATGCAACTTCAATTACAAGTCTCCTTAGCTTTGGCCATTGAAGGTTAGATAAATACCTGGAAATTGGAACAAAATAAGAGAAAGTGAAGGTCAGCTAGGCAGTAGCACAACAACAGTAAATTCAGCACAAACAGCAGCAGCTTTGCACTA
>NW_017675727.1:60309-61093 GCF_001879085.1 Nicotiana attenuata
TTGGTACTTTTTGGCTTGACCTGTAAAGCTTTAAGGACTTTTCAGTTATTTCTTCTAAACTTAAGTTTTTCTTTTTGGAATTTTTTTTCGGTTTTTTTTTTTTTTTTGAGTTTTTCCTTGGATCTAGAATTTGAATTTTGAAATTTTCAGAGTTTTTGAATCTCTAATGCTTCTAAAAAACTTATGGGGATTTTCAGATTTCAAAACCTGTTCAACAAGGCAGTAATGGGCTGCCTTTATAGGCAAGGCTAAGGGAAGTTTCTGATTTTACATTTACCCCCTTGCCCCCTCTTTTATTTTTCAGTTTCTTACTAATTAGTCCCTGCAAGACTGACTTCTTACCCAAGTTAGATCAATAAGTTTCTGAAATTCAAATTAAAACCCTATCTAGAAGCTTCTAGGGAATTCTATTTCAGTTACTACAAGATTCCTTTTATCTAAAATACCTGAACTACCCTTTTATTCATTCTGAAATTACCAATCCTATGTCAGCTAACCTAACCCCCTTTTAACTAACCATGGTTAACTAAATAAAGGCCTGGACTATTCAACTATAACCAAACCAATCTCGAAAACTCTCAAATTGAATTATCGAGTCCATTTAATGCTAAACAAAACTGAAAATTAATCCTAATTTATACTACTATCGAACTATTTATTACCAATTAAACAAAATTAATAATCAATTACAAAAATTGAAAAGAAACAGAATCCTGCCAATAATACTAGATCATGGATCAACTGTATCAGGGGAAGAAGACTAAACTTAACAAAAGAAATCTTA
>NW_017675728.1:0-25627 GCF_001879085.1 Nicotiana attenuata
CGATCTAGGCATACGGTCCGATCCAACACAAAAGTAAACTGTGCACTGCCAGAGGATCGAATGGCGCGAAGCATAGATGCATCTATTTTTCCGTTCGCAAATCATACATGCGACGTGGTCCCCGCTCGCGAATCATCAATGCGGCGTGGTCAAATATAAATTTAATAAATTACGCCGTTTGCGAATCATACCTGCGACGCGGTCAAATATAAATTCAATATTTAAGTCATATCTCTTTCTTGATTCTTTTTCCAAATAATGGAAATTCATCTTGAAACTTTTTGAGTAACTTACCCCACTCGCGAAACACACATGCGACGTGGTTACCCAAAGATTTCTTAAGCTATTATAAGATTTCTCAATTCCTTTTGAAAGTGCTAAGTTTAATGGAAACGCTTAATGTCTTAAATTTCTCAATTTAAATTCCTATTAGCGCAATACTACGCAACCTCAATCTTATTTCTTCTCAAGTCAAACAATAAACATAAATACACAACAATATCAACAAGGCGTGATGTAGCCAAAAACTACTCGAATATAGGCATAATAGTAGCTACACACGGACTCTCGTCACCTCGTGCGTACGTAGCCCCTCACAAATAGGAGCACATATTTAATTACTGTACCTATGGGGTTAATTCCCTCTTACAAGGTTAGAAAGGAGACTCGCCTCGCTCCGAAATTCCATAATCGACTCCTGAGCACTTTTAACAACTCGAATGAATGCACAATGCTCCATAACTAGCAAAAGTTATGCAAACCCATTAACATACGCTCAATTACTCATTATAATCCAATTTACAATTTCTAACCCCAATCGAAAAGTCGATAAAAATCACTCACCCTCGGGCCCACGTGCCCGGGTTCCGAAATTTTTTGAAGATAAAGTTTACCGATAACCTCACGAAGTCAACTTATAATTACTCTCAATTTCATGTCCAAAATCGTGGTCAAAAATCCAAGAATACCAATTTTCGAGGTTTTTCCTCAAACCCCAAATTTTCTACTAATTTTCATGTTAAAACCTATACATAATAGATGTATTTAACTCAAAACTAGTATAAACCACTTACCCAGCTTGGTGGTGGAAATGACACTCCCAAGTTGCTCCAAAACCGGCTCCCATGGAAAAAATGGGGTTGAAAGAGCCAAACCCTTATTTTTAAAAGAACACACTGCCCGGCCAGAGTTTCGCACCTGCGGTCACTTGACCACTTCTACGGTTCCTCAGGTGCAGCCCCAACTACCGCTTGTGCAGTCATTCACCAAGCCCCTTAACTCTGCATCTATGGCTCCACGAACGTAGGTGCGGTCCCGCTTCTGGGGATGTTGACCGCATCTGCGGTCCACTCGTTCCCAATCAAAAATCCGCTTCTACAAGTCACTTTCCGCTCCTGCGGGTGCTCTTCACGCAGGCGCGGTTACACTAGAAGCCCAGCTGCTTCAGCCCTTCCTCAAATTCTATTTTCAATCCGTTAACCACCCGGAATCCACCCGAGGCCCCCAGGACCCCGTCCAATCTTACCAACCAGTCCTAAAACATAATGTGGACCTGCTCGAGGCCTCAAATCACATCAAACAACGTCGAAATCACGAATCACAACCCAATTCGAGCTTTATGAACTTTAGAACTTCAAACTTCTACATTTGATTCCGAAACCTCTCAAATCACGTCTGATAGACCTCAAATTTTGCACACATGTCATATTCGACATTACGGACCTACTCCAACTTTCGAAATCTGAATCCGACCCCAATATCAAAAAGTTCACTTCCGGTCAAACTTCTCAAAAACCATCAAATTTCTAACTTTGGCCAAATGACTCCTAAATGACCTACGGACCTCTAAATCTACTTCCGATCACGCTCCCAATACCAGAATCACCATACAGAGCTATTCCCAGCCTCGGAATCCCAAACGAACATCGATAGCATTGAAATGCACTTCAACCCAAATTTATGAAAATTTTCCAAAATGCTAACTTCCACCATAGGCGCCGAAATGCTCCCAGGTCATCCAAAACCCGATCTGGGCATACACCCAAGTCCGAAATCATCATACGAACCTGCTGAAACCTTTAAATCCTGATTCCGAGGTTGTTTACTCAAAATTTCAATCATAGTCAATTCTTCCAACTTAAAGCTTTCGAAATGAGAATTTTCTTTCCAAAATTCTCGGAATTCAATTCCGACCATGCGTACAAGTCATAATACCTGAAGTGAAGTTGCTCGTGGCCTCAAACTGCCGAACGACACACTAGAGCTCAAAACAACCGGTCGAGTCGTTACATTCTCTCCTACTTAAACGTACGTTCATCCTCGAACGTGCAAAGAACTGCGCTGGAGTTGTCCGAAGTCACTGTTTAACACCTCGTGCACCTACCTATGCTACCACAGCTCAGTTGAGTACATTAGCTCAATCAAATCTGAAGATATTCTCTTTTATTCAAGCAAATAAGCTTAGAGCCCAATTCCAACATCCGGAATTCTCTGCCGGCCTGCTCCCAACATACGTACATCGTATCAATCACCACACGATGCACCTATACATGATTGCATACCTTTGCTGAATTCACACTATGCACTGCATAGCTCACATGACCGTAATAACATCCTCTGATAACGATAGCCGGAATTCCACGAATATGATGCTCCAAATGCACCTCATGACATATATAAGTCTTGTCCCAACTTTTGCAATACCGCCACGATGGAAGAGATGTGTAGAAATTCATAACCAACTACCGAGTCAACAAATCATTGAGCCTCTACTCCTGACAAGAACTATCACCTCATTCTGAACCAAATAATGGTATTTGCTTTTTGATATACTTCATATAATCCGATCGCGCTGATCCTAGATCCAATAATCTCGTCTCACCCAGTACGAGCTGCTCAGGCAGCAAGCCACCCAAGACATGACCAAAAAGTCTCACATGCTGCCACAATGTGCCAATAGGCTACAACTTGAACGTGATACATAAGTAAAACGAAATTTGGAAAGGGCTACTCAACCCACGTAACTAATTAGACAACTGAAAAGGTGTCAAGAACGTTCCTCAGAAAATGGGAAAAAAACACACAAAATTTTGTATTGGGGACTGTACTCAACATCGCACTGTTGCGGCGTGCAACCCGATCCATACAACATACCCGTGGCGGCATGCCACCCAATCCACACATAAAATCTATATAAGGAGATACATACCGAGCTAGAGTGCTCATTACTACAGAATACCGAATGTCGGCACAAGCACACTAAGTGCATAATACCATCCCTAGGGAGACAGATAGTGCTGTACGCTACAAAACACAGGCACAACTGAGGTGCGATATATGATCTGAATCTTAAGAGCCATCCTGTTCACATAACACCATCGCTAAGCGGAACCTCAACACATAAGAAATTTACCAAGCCGCTTCACAACTCACACGGCATAATATCATATTACATGAAATAGCTGACGACGAAATAAAATCCCACGTTCGAATACTTCTCCATGAGGAGCGCTATCCTGAAATGAACACATTTGGCCTGATGTAGAGCCCATATTCATATTTAAATCCATTCACAGACCTCAAGCCGATTCTGATCGCACCATACTAGGTTAATAACCTTTCAAGGGTCCATAAATAACCCCCTTTTTCCCATGACTCACAAGAACAACCCTCAAATCCGGAGCAAACCTCCACAGTCCACAACCCAATAAACTGAGTGCCTTCCAGACATAAATTCTCAAATTAGTGATACCGCAATCTTCATACTTGGTTTAACTCTTCAATCATTCAGGTGACTACATGTCACACCTATGCAATCTTCCAGTGGGATACGCTCCCACGACCTTCCGCATTAGGTAACAATTCTGCACACGTATACCACCGGTCATACTAACGCTGTAAAGCAAATCAAGAATTCATGACTAGGATGCAAAGCCTCTTTCACAAAACACCAATCTCAAGTGCCGCTGAAGACAATACCAGCTTACTTTAAACATTCAAATCCTGTCCCTGCTTATCCGAGCTCGTGACATCTTTGCCAATATCGAACCGCAACCTTGATCCTCACTTTCAAATTTTATACCACTCACTGCACCTAACATGCCAATATGTTATGGCACAAGAATTTCATCACAACTCCTGAACCACTAATAGGGTAAACACTTCATCATATAGAAACCTTTTACTCATCTCGTTCCAAGAGAACCATAGCAACACGCGAGTAACTTCTCATAAACGTAGAACATTCAAATCCTCAAGTAGTGGTCTAAACCACCATAACCATTCCGGGATGCGCCTACACATAACAGGCCATAATATAATACTTCCAAATAAAATCAATTACGGCGGTCGTCGAGCCTCGCACGTACCACCACCACTATGCCAATTCAACCATAATCTAACTTCTTCTAATTCATCCTTAACTTGCCTTAGAGATAATAATAGCTCCATTCCTTACATCACCAACCTAAATCCGCACTCACCTTGAGTGACCCCATTCCATGAGACCACATTTTCTCCAAATCCATGAACCATTTCATACCCTCCTTGCACGCACATTCGCATCTTTAACCGATACACCGATTCTGATAATTCCTCTACGAATCCGAAGTTTGTTTCTCTTTTTCTTCCCAATGCTACACTGCAAGTCGAAAACATCATTGTTACCTCTTATGTTTTCGTACGTGAAAGTACATCATAAGTAAATTGATGGATGTTCGGAAATAAGATGCTACCTCCCGCATTTTCATACATTAAAGTTTCATCGTAAGTTAATCGATGTAAGTTCAGGAATGAGATTATTTTGAGATCATAAACATTATGTTATTTCAAACAAGTGATGAGTAGATTCGTGAAGGTGAGAGAGTAAGCGAATCGAAGAAAATAAGTTTCGTCGAA
Source organism: Nicotiana attenuata (assembly GCF_001879085.1). Taxonomy (NCBI): domain Eukaryota; kingdom Viridiplantae; phylum Streptophyta; class Magnoliopsida; order Solanales; family Solanaceae; genus Nicotiana; species Nicotiana attenuata. The sequence goes on from NW_017675728.1 coordinate 4,897, forward strand.
GTTTGATAATTTGGGATAAAATACGGTCCAAAGCTATAATACTCCGTATTTATGGACTAGTGTCATACAAGGTATCACATGACCATGATAGCAAGATGTGAAAAGTGTGTTACAAGTGAATAGTATTTCAAGTAATTTGAGATAATTCTTAATTATATGGATAATTGGTTAATTCATGATTTTGGTGGGGGATTAGCTAATATTGGATCTTGGATAATTAATGATTTTGGTGGATTCATTAATGGTCTTGGAAAAGTTTAGTATGCCTTCCCAAACGTGGCAGCAAGTGACAAGGATCAAAACCTAAAATTGTGACTCTTTTGCTAAGTGGACAGGTGGCACATGTTGAGGATTTTGTGGCCAAGTCATCTTTATCAAGTGGGGCCCATTTAAAAAGGATATGCATATTTACTAAGGTGATTGAAATTTCAAAGATAAGAGACTTTCATATCTTGATTGTTAAGACATTTTCATATAGATGAAAATCTCAAACAAGATTCATATGACTCTTTTATAAAGTAAGATAGATTGACGTGAGTTTGCTTCAGCAAAAATTTCATACGAAATTACACTACGTAATAGCAACGGGATTTTGCGATTTTAAGGGAGTACGGAGCAATCTTTCTCAAGAATATCATATGGATTTTTCCCTACTTCGATCCGCCGTTACGTGTTGTCGCAATTGACGTGTGTTAGAGGGATTGTCAAGTGAGTCGGCTCAGGTATGTTAAGGCTATCCCTTCTTTCTTTTGGCATGATCTATACGACACAAACGAAATGAGCAAATGCACACTTCCCATAAATGTGTCACGACCCCAGTTCACCCACCGTTAACATGTCGTGATGGCCCCTAGTCTCTACAACTAGGTAGGCCTAACAATGCGGAAACATAACTAACTTGCGGAATAATAGTCAAAACTGAATAATTTAAAGGAGAAACAGTATATAAAATGCCGCTCGGCATATACAACTCCACATCACAGCATCCTACATTACAATCCCAAAACCCGGAAACTCACGGGAACACAAGCTAAGAGGAATACAGTAAAGTGCTCTAATCTCCAGAACGTCTACATCAATAGTACGATAGAAGGGCTAACACTACAGATAGAGTAAAGAAGGAGACTCTTCGGTCTGCGGACGCGGCAGATGTACCTCGAAGTCTCCGAAATGCTCCCTGCCTCAAGGGTGATACGCCTGGGTAGAAGTACCTGGATCTGCACATGAAAAACATGCGCAGAAAGGGCATGAGTATACCACAGCGGTACTCAGCAAGTGCCAAGCCTAACCTCGGTTGGGTAGTGACGAGGAAGGTCAGGGCCCTACTGAGGTTAAATAAGATACAGGTTTAACAGTGTGAAATGACACTGTAATTAAATAACACATGTTATAAAGGACCACAACAACTATTACAAAGGCAAGCAAAACACAGTGAAAGAACATAACTCAGCTCCGAGATAACAACCAGGGATCTCCCAGGATACCGTCCTATAGTCCCCAAATATAAATATCATGTCCAGTGGATCTCCCGGGTGCAGTCCCACAGTCCAACTCACAAAGTGCAGGGGGATCTCTCGGAATGCAATTCTGTAGTCCCAAAGTAAACATACAGGGGAGCTCCCGAGATACCGTCACGTTGTCCCAAAATAAAGTGCAGGGGGGATCTCCCGGAATACCGTTCCGTAGTCCCAAAGTAAATACACAGCAACAACAGAACTCAATCCTATCAATTTCATATCAAAGTGAAGCAGGTAATCCTAGCCTAGCATGGTTCACGTAGTACAATTAAGGCAGTTAAGACGGATAAAGCAATTTAGTCAAGTAGATATGCTTCTCTGAGCTACAGCAGGTTTAAATATCAAACAGTATAAGCAAAGAAAGGAGGAACACAATTCAAGGCTAGTTTTAAAGAAAAACCGAATTTCCAACAATTAGCACAAGTGCGCGCTCGTCACCTCATGCACGAGGCATTTTAATTACCACAATATCAATCCTAAGGGAAAAAGTCCCCCACACAAAGTTAGACAAGCCACTTACCTCGAACCGGCTCCAAAAATCAACTTGAAATCACACCTTTGCCACGAGTATCCGACTCCAAATGGCCAAAATCTATTCAATTCAATTACATATCGTAAATAACACCTCAATCAACTGATTCTACGATTTAATTCAAAGCTAAGATGCGAAATTAGATAAAATGACCAAAATGCCCCTCAGGCCAACGTCTCGGAATCGGATGAAATTAACATATTCAGAACCCACGTACTCTCACGAGTCTAACCATACAAAAATCTCCCAAATCGGAGGTCAAACACCCACTCAAAACTCAATAATTTGGTCTAGGAAGTTTTACCCAATTTTTCATTCAAAATCCGAAATTAAAGGAAGAATTCATGATTAGATTAGTGGTTTATAAGCAAAAAGGAGCATAGAATCGTTACCCAATCGTTGTCCCTGAAAAACCCTCAAAATCTCCCTCAAATCTGAGCTCCCAAGCTTGTTTTTTGATAAAAATGGCTAACCCTCGGCTTTGAAAGTTTATAACCGCCCAGACATTTTGTTCTATGCGATCGCAAGAGGAGGAATCCAATCGCGAAGAGTAAATTTTAAAGGCTCAGAAAATAGCCTATGCGAACGCGCCCAAGCCATGCGATTGCGGAAGAGGAAGAAGCAGGCCTATGCCATCGCGAACACTACAATGCGATCGCGTAGAAGGAATTGGCCCCTCTCCAAGATTACACTATGCGATCGCGGAGGGAAAGATGCCATCGCGGAGAAGGAAAGTCTGCAGCAGATCTGAAGAACATTTCTGCAACTTTTAAACACTCAGAATGCCCCGTTGAACATCCGAAACACACCCGAGGCCCCCGGGACCTCAACCAAACCTACGGACACATCCATAACATCATTCAAACTTGTACCAATCCTTAAACCACAAAAAACAACGTCGGAAACTCGAATTAATCAAGGATTTAAACCTAAGAACTTCAAATTTCCTCAAAATACGCTTTCGATCAAAAACCTAACCAAAACACGTCCGAATGACCTGAAATTTTGCACACACATCCCAAATGACTTGAAGGAACTACTGCAACTTCCGGAATTCCATTCTGACCCTCGGATCAAAATCTCACTATCGGACCGGAAACTTCAAAAATTCAAACTTCGGCATTTCAAGCCTAAATTAGCTACGGACCTCCAAAATACATTCCGAACACGCTCCCAACCCCGAAATCACCTAACAAAGCTAACAGAACCATCGGATTTCCCTTCCGAGGCCGTCTTCACACTGTTCTGAGATGGTCAGTTTTCCAACACTTAAGTTCTCATTTAGGGACCAAGTGTCCCAAAACTCTCCGAAACTCAAAACCGAACATCCTGGCAAATCAATATAGCAGAAATAAACTTGGGGAAAGTAGTTAATAGGGGATCGGGGCGTAAATTCCAAAAATGACCGGCCGGGTCATTACATCTTCCCACACTTAAACATTCGTTCGTCCTCGAACGAGCACAAAGACATACCTGAGGTTGTGAAAAAATGAGGGTATTGGCTGCGCATATCCTGCTCGATCTCCCAGGTCGCCTCCTCGACCGGCTAACCCCGCCACTGAACCTTTACGGACGCAATGTTCTTTGACCTCAGCTTCCTGACCTGCCTGTCCAATATTGCCACTGGCTCCTCAACATAAGATAGATCCTTCTCCAACTGGACTGAGCTGAAATCCAACACGTGTGACGGATCACCGTGATACCTCCGGAGCATCGAAACATGAAATACCGGATGAACCCCTGTCAGGCTGGGAAGTAAGGCAAGCTCATAGGCAACCTCCCCAACTCGCCTCAATATCTCAAAAGGGCCAATAAACCTCGGACTCAACTTCCCTTTCTTCCCAAATATCATAACGCCTTTCATTGGCAAAACCCGAAGCAGAACCCGCTCTCCAACCATGTAGGAAACATCACGAACCTTCCGATTCGCGTAACTCTTCTGTCTGGACTGGGCTGTACGGAGTCTATCCTGAATCACCTTGACTCTCTCCAAAGCATCTGACCTAAATCTGTGCCCAGTAATCTGGCCTCACCCGGCTCGAACCAACCCACCGGAGATCTACATCGCCTACCATATAAGGCCTCGTACGGTGCCATCTGAATGCTGGACTGATAGCTGTTGTTGTAGGCAAACTCCGCTAATGGCAAGAACTGATCCCAAGAGCCTCCAAACTCAATCACACACGCACTGAGCATATCCTCAAGAATCTGAATAGTGCGCTCGAACTGCCCGTCCGTCTGGGGGTGAAATGTTGTGCTCAACTCCACCCGAGTACCCAACTCCTGCTATACGGCTCTCCAGAACCGCGATGTGAACTGAGTACCTCTATCTGAAATAATAGAAACTGGAATACCATGCAGACGGACAATCTCCCGGATATAAATTTCCGCCAACCGCTCCGAGGAATAGGTAGTACACACAGGGATAAAATGCGCGGACTTGTTCAGCCGATCCACAATAACCCAAATGGCATCGAACTTCTTCAAAGTCCGTGGGAGTCCAGATACGAAGTCCATGGTGATCCGCTCCCAATTCCACTCCGGAAACTCTATCTGCTGAAGCAATCCACCCGGTCTCTAGTGCTCATACTTCACCTGTTGACAATTAAGGCACCGAGCTACGAACCCAACTATATCCTTCTTCATCCGCCTCCACCAGTAGTGCTGCCTCAAATCCTGATACATCTTCGCAGCACCTGGATGAATGGAATACCGCGAACTATGGGCCTCCTCTAGAATCAACTCCCGAAGCCCATCAACATTGGGCATACAGACCCGACCCTGCATCCTCAATACTCCATCCTCGCCAATGGTCACATCCCTGGCATCATCATGCTGAACCTTGTCCTTGAGGACAAGCAAATGAGGGTCATCATACTGCCGCTCCCTGATATGATCAAACAAGGAAGACCGAGAGACCACACAAGCTAGAACCCGGCTGCGCTCCGAAAGATCCAATCTCACAAACTGGCTGGCTAGGGCCTGAACATCCATCACCATAGGCCTCTCTGTTGCTGGTAAATAAGCCAAACTCCCCAAACTCTCTGCCCGGCTGCTCAAAGCATCGGCCACCATATTGACCTCGCCCGGGTGATACAAGATAGTGATGTCATAATCCTTTAGCAACTCTAGCCATCTCCTCTGACGCAAATTAAGATCCTTCTTCTTGAACAGATGCTGCAAACTCCGGTGATCAATATATATGTCACAAGGCACACCGTACAAGTAATGACGCCAAATCTTCAAGGCAAGAACAATGGCAGCTAACTCAAGATCATGGACAGGATAATTCTTCTCATGTATCTTCAATTGTCTGGACGCGTAGGCAATCACCCTACCGTCCTGCATCAATACCGCTCCAAGGCCAACTCTCGAGGCATCACAATAGACAGTATAAGACCCCGAACCGGTAGGCAATATCAAAACTGGGGCTATAGTCTGGGCTTCTGAAAGCTCGCCTCACACTCCTCTGTCCACTGAAAGTGAGCACCCTTCTGGGTTAATCTAGTCATAGGGGCTGCAATCGATGAAAACCCCTCCACAAATCGATGTAGTAGCCCGCCAAGCCAAGGAAACTGCGAATCTCTGTAGCTGAGGAGGGTCTGGGCCAACTCTGCACTGCCTCTACCATCTTCGGATCCACCCGAATGCCCTTACTCGATACCACGTGACCCAAGAATGCCACGGAATCCAACCAAAACTCACATTTTGAAAACTTTGCATATAATCTCTTTTCCCTCAGAGTCTGAAGCATTGTCCTCAGGTGCTGCTCGTGATCTTCCCGACTCCGGGAATATACCAAAATATCATCAATAAAGACAATGAAAAAAGAGTCAAGATATGGCCGGAATACACTGTGCATCAGATGCATGAAGGCTGCTGGGGCATTGGTCAGCCCAAAAGACATAACAAGGAACTCGTAATGACCATACCGAGTCCTGAAGGCAGTCTTCGGGATATCTGGCTGCCGAATCTTCAACTGATGGTACCCTGAGTGCAAATCAATCTTAGAAAACACCTGTGCTCCCTGAAGCTGGTCAAACAGATCATCAATACGAGGCAAAGGATATCGGTTCTTCACTATAACCTTGTTCAACTGGCGGTAATCAATACACATGCGCATAGAACCATCCGTCTTCTTCACAAATAACACAGGAGCACCCCAAGGCGATACACTGGGCCGAATAAAAACCTTATCAAGTAATTCCTGCAATTGCTCCTTCAACCCCTTCAACTCACGAGGAGCCATACGGTACGAAGGGATAGAGATGGGCTGAGTGCCCGGCAACAGGTCAATGCCGACATCAATGTCCCTATCAGGTGGCATGCCCGGAAGATCAGCTGGGAACACATCGGGGAAATCCCGTACTACTAGGACTGATCAACAGAAGGAGTACCCATACTGGTATCTCTCAAATAAGCTAAGTACGCATCACAACCTTTCTCAACCATATGTCGAGCATTAAGGAAAGAAATAACTCTACTGGGAGTGTGACCTAAGGCACTCCTCCACTCAATACGTGGTACACCTGGCATGGCCAACGTCACGGTTTTCGCGTGATAATCAAGAATAGCATAATGGGGTGACAACTAGTCCATGCCCAAAATAATATCAAAATCAACCATATTCAGCAATAATAAGTCGGCTCTAGTCTCAAAACCACCAAGAATAACCAAACATGACTGGTAAACGCGGTCCACAACAAGTGAATCTCCCACAGGAGTAGAAACATAAACTGGGGAACTCAAGGAATCCCGAGGTACCCCCAAATACGGAGCAAAGTAAGAAGATACATAAGAGTAAGTGGAGCCTGGATCGAATAGAACCGATGCATCTCTGTGACAAACCAAGATAGTACCTATGATGACAGAATCGGAGGCGGCGGCCTCAGTACGGCCTGGAAGAGCATAATATCTGGCCTGGCCTCCCCCTCGAGGGCGACCTCTACCTCTCCGACCTCCACCCCTAGCTGGCTGGGCCGGTGGAGTGGTAGCTGGTGCTGGAACCATAGCCTGAGAGCTATGTGAGGCCTGCTGTGGCTGGGGGGTCTGCGAAGGTGCACCCCTCCTGAGTCTGGGTCAATCTCTCACCATGTGGCGTGTGTCACCACACTCAAAGCAAGCTCTGGGAGGACGTGGCGGCTGTGACTGGCTCGGGCCAGGTCTGCTGGACTGTCCACTGGAAGCACCCCGTGCAGGAGGCGCACTAGANCTGGCTCCTCAACATAAGATAGATCCTTCTCCAACTGGACTGAGCTGAAATCCAACACGTGCGATGGATCACCATGATACCTTTGGAGCATCGAAACATGAAATACCGGATGAACCCCTGCCAGGCTGGGAGGTAGGCAAGCTCATAGGCAACCTCCCCAACTTGCCTCAATATCTCAAAAGGGCCAATAAACCTCGGACTCAACTTCCCTTTCTTCCCAAATCTCATAACGCCTTTCATAGGCGAAACCCGAAGCAGAACCCGCTCTCCAACCATGTAGGAAACATCACGAACCTTCCGATTCGCGTAACTCTTCTGTCTGGACTGGGCTGTACGGAGTCTATCCTGAATCACCTTGACTCTCTCCAAAGCATCCTGAACCAAATATGTGCCCAGTAATCTGGCCTCACCCGGCTCGAACCAACCCACCGGAGATCTACATCGCCTACCATATAAGGCCTCGTACGGTGCCATCTGAATGCTGGACTGATAGCTGTTGTTGTAGGCAAACTCCGCTAATGGCAAGAACTGATCCCAAGAACCTCCAAACTCAATCACGCACGCACGGAGCATATCCTCAAGAATCTGAATAGTGCGCTCGGACTGCCCGTCCGTCTGAGGGTGAAATATTGTGCTCAACTCCACCCGAGTACCCAACTCCTGCTGTACGGCTCTCCAGAACCGCGATGTGAACTGAGTACCTCTATCTGAAATAATAGAAACTGGAATACCATGCAGACGGACAATCTCCCGGATATAAATCTCCGCCAACCGCTCCGAGGAATAGGTAGTACACACAGGGATGAAATGCGCGGACTTGGTCAGCCGATCCACAATAACCCAAATGGCATCGAACTTCTTCAAAGTCCGTGGGAGTCCAGATACGAAGTCCATGGTGATCCGCTCCCACTTCCACTCCGGAATCTCTATCTACTGAAGCAATCCACCCGGTCTCTAGTGCTCATACTTTACTTGCTGACAATTAAGGCACCGAGCTACAAACCCAACTATATCCTTCTTCATCCGCCTCCACCAGTAGTGCTGCCTCAAATCCTGATAAATCTTCGCGGCACCCGGATGAATGGAATACCGCGAACTGTGGGCCTCTTCTAAAATCAACTCCCGAAGCCCATCAACATTGGGTACACAAACTCGACCCTGCATCCTCAATACTCCGTCATCACCGTGGCCACATCTCGAGCATCATCATGCTGAACCTTGTCCTTGAGGACAAGCAAATGAGGGTCATCATACTGCCGCTCCCTGATATGATCAAACAAGGAAGACCGAGAGACCACACAAGCTAGAACCCGGCTGGCTCCGAAAGATCCAATCTCACAAACTGGCTGGCTAGGGCCTGAACATCCATCGCCATAGGCCTCTCTGCTGCTGGTAAATAAGACAAACTCCCCAAACTCTCTGCCTGGCGGCTCAAAGCATCGGTCACCACATTGGCCTTGCCCGGGTGATAAAAGATAGCGATGTCATAATCCTTTAGCAACTCTAGCCATCTCCTCTAACGCAAATTAAGGTCCTTCTTCTTGAACAGATGCTGCAAACTCCGGTGATCAATATATATGTCACAAGGCACACCGTACAAGTAATGACGCCAAATCTTCAAGGCATGAACAATGGCAGCTAACTCAAGATCATGGAAAGGATAATTCTTCTTGTGTATCTTCAACTATCTAGACGCATAGGCAATCACCCTACCGTCCTGCATCAATACCGCTCCAAGGCCAACTCTCGAGGCATCACAATAGACAGTATAAGACCCCGAACCGGTAGGCAATATCAAAACTAGGGCTGTAGTCAAGGCTGTCTTGAGCTTCTGAAAGCTCGCCTCACACTCCTCTGTCCACTGAAAAAGGGCACCCTTCTGGGTCAATCTAGTCATAGGGGCTGCAATCGATGAAAACCCCTCCACAAAATGGCGGTAGTAGCCCGCCAAGCCAAGGAAACTACGAATCTCTGTAGCTGAGGATGGTTTGGGCCAACTCTGCACTGCCTCTACCTTGTTCGGATCCACCCTAATGCCCTCACTCAATACCACGTGACCCAAGAATGCCACGGAATCCAACCAAAACTCACATTTTGAAAACTTTGCATATAATCTCTTTTCCCTCAGAGTCTGAAGCACTGTCCTCAGGTGCTGCTCGTGATATTCCCGACTCCCAGAATATACCAGAATATCATCAATAAAGACAATGACAAAAGAGTCAAGATATGGCCGGAATACACTGTGCATCAGATGCATGAAGGCTGCTGGGGCATTGGTCAGCCCAAAAGACATAACAAGGAACTCGTAATGACCATACCGAGTCCTGAAGGAAGTCTTCGGGATATCTGGCTCCCGAATCTTCAACTGATGGTAACCTGACCGCAAATCAATCTTGGAAAACACCCGTGCGCCCTAAAGCTGGTCAAACAGATCATCAATACGAGGCAAAGGATAACGGTTCTTCACTGTAACCTTATTCAACTGGAGATAATCAATACACATGCACATAGAACCATCCTTCTTCTTCACAAATAACACAGGAGCACCCCAAGGCGATACACTAGGCCGAATAAAACCCTTATCAAGTAATTCCTGCAATTGCTCCTTCAACTCCTTCAACTCAGGAGGAGCCATACGGTACGGAGGGATAGAAATGGGCTGAGTGCCCGGCAACAGATCAATGCCAAAATCAATGTCCCTATCAGGTGGCATGCCCGGAAGGTCAGCTGGAAACACATCGGGGAAATCCCGTACTACTGGGACTGAATCAACAGAAGGAGTATCCATACTGGCATCTCTCACATAAGCTAAGTACGCATCACAACCTTTCTCAACCATACGCTGAGCCTTAAGGAAAGAAATAACTCTACTGGGAGTGTGACCTAAGGCACCCCTCCACTCAATACGCGGTACACCTGGCATGGCCAGCGTCACGGTTTTGGCGTGACAATCAAGAATAGCATAATGGGGCGACAACCAGTCCATGCCCAAAATAATATCAAAATCAACCATGCTGAGTAATAATAAGTCAGCCCTGGTCTCAAAACCACCAAGAATAACCAAACATGACCGGTAAACGCGGTCCACAACAAGAGAATCTCCCACAGGAGTAGAAACATAAACTGGGGAACTCAAGGAATCCCGAGGTACCCCCAAATACGGAGCAAAGTAAGAAGATACATAAGAGTAAGTGGAGCCTGGATCGAATAGAACCGATGCATCTCTGTGACAAACCAAGATAGTACCTGTGATGACAGAATCGGAGGCAGCAACCTCAGTACGGCCTGGAAGAGCATAATATCTGGCCTGGCCTCCCCCTCGAGGGCGACCTCTACCTCTCCGACCTCCACCACTGGCTGGCTGGGCCGGTGGAGTGGCAGCTGGTGCTGGAACCATAGCCTGAGAGCTCTGCGGGGCCTGCTGTGGCTGAGGAGTCTGCGAAGGTGCACCCCTCCCAAGTCTGGGGCAATCCCTCACCACATGGCGTGTGTCACCACACTCAAAACAAGCTCTGGGAGGACGTGGCGGCTGTGACTGGCTCGGGCCAGGTCTGCTGGACTGTCCACTGGAAGCACCCCGTGCAGGAGGCGCACTAGAGACTGGAGGTGCATAATAAGGCTCCTGAGGCCTAGATGGAGCTGGAATATCACTAGCTGCTAGAAGAACTGAATGAACGGGGCAACCCATATGACCCCTACCATCACGACCTGCAGCTGGGGCACGGGCACCAGAAAAATGGCCCGACTCTCGAGACCTCTTGGCCTCCCTCTCCCCCCTGTCCCTAGCATGCATACACTTAATCCTCCTAGCAATGCTCACCGCCTGCTGATAAGACACGTCCGTCTCTAACTCACGTGCCATGCTAGATCTGATGCTGGGAATAAGCCCCTCAATGAACCGGCGAACCTTCTCGCGGACCGTGGAAACCAAAGCTGGGGCACGTCTAGCCAAGTCAATGTAGCGAACAGCATACTCCGAGACAGTCATAGTACCCTGGCGCAACCGCTCAAACTCCGCGCGCCAGGCGTCCCTAAGACTCTGGGGAACATACTCCCTCATGAATATGTTTGAAAACTGAGCCCCAGTCAGGGAAGTTGCCTCGTCCGGACTGTCTAACTCATAAGCTCGCCACCACTGATAGGCGGCTCCTCAAAGCTGAAAAGTAGTGAAGGAAACCTCGCTCGATCCTGATATGCCCATAGTGCGGAGAATACGGTAGCACTCCTCCAGAAATCCTAAGGCATCCTCTAATGCTAACCCACTGAATACCGGAGGATCATATTTCTTGAACCTCTCAAGTCTCCGCTGCTCATCCTCTGAAGCCGCTGCCCTATCCTCGGGCTGAACTGGTACTGCAGGCGGCGCAGGTATAACCTCTGGGGCCTGCTCAACATGTACTCGCTGCTCAGGAGTGCGGGCGGCGGGAGTCTGTACTCCTCCCTCGGCCTGGGATGTGGGTGCAGCAAGGGGAAGCAACCCTGCCTAAGCCAAAGTGGTGTACATACTCATAAACTGTGCCAAAGTCTCCTGGAGTGCTGGAGTAGTAGTGGCAGATGTATCGAGTGTCTGGACTCCGACTGGTACTGCTCGTGGTGCCTCGGCGGCAGCTTGCGCGGGTGATCTGGCTGCACCACGAGCGCGTCCTCGGCCTCTACCCCGGCCGCGGCCTCTGACGGCTGCAATAGGGGGCGCGGGTGCCTGAACCTCTCGGGTAGTGCGTGTCCTCACCATCTGTGAGAGAATAGAGAGACAGAAGTTTAGTTGTGATATCAAGAATTCGCACGACAAGGAAATCAAATGAAGTGGAATTTTTACTAACAGTTACATAGCCTCCCGTAGATAAGTCCAGACGTTTCCGTTCCGATCAGCAAGACTCTAATAAACTGGCCTGTGTTCCATGACTCCTATGAACCTAGAGCTCTGATACCAACTTGTCACGACCCAGTTCACCCAGCGTGAACATGTCGTGATGGCGCCTAGTCTCTACAACTAGGTAAGCCTAACAATGCGGAAACATAACTAACTTGCGGAATAATAGTCAAAACTGAGCAATTTAAAGGAGAAACAGTAAAATGCCGCTCGGCATATACAACTCCATATCATAGCATCCTACATTACTATCCCAAAACCCGGAAACTCAGGGGAACACAAGCTAAGAGGAATACAGTAAAGTGCTCTAATCTCCAGAACGTCTACATCAATAGTAAGATAGAAGGGCTAACACTACAGATAGAGTAAAGAAGGAGACTCTTCGGTCTGCGGACGCGGCAGATGTACCTCGAAGTCTCCGAAATGCTCCCTGCCTCAAGGGTGATACGCCTGGGTAGAAGTACCTGGATCTACACATGAAAATCATGCATGGAAAAGGCATGAGTACACCACAGCGGTACTCAGTAAGTGCCAAGCCTAACCTCGGTTGGGTAGTGACGAGGAAGGTCAGGGCAAAACACAGTGAAAGAACATAACTCAGCTCCGAGATAACAACCGAGGATCTCCCAGGATACCGTCCTGTAGTCCCCAAATATAAATATCATGTCAAGTGGATCTCCCGGGTGCAGTCCCGCAGTCCAACTCAAAAAGTGCAGGGGGATCTCCCGGAATGCAATTCCGTAGTCCCAAAGTAAACATACATGTGAGCTCCCGGGATACCGTCACGTAGAACAAAATAAAGTGCAAGGGGGATCTCCCGGAATACCGTTCCGTAGTCCCAAAGTAAATACACAGCAACAACAGAACTCAATCCTATCAATTTCATATCAAAGTGAAGCAGGTAATCCTAGCCTAGCATGGTTCACGTAGTACAATTAAGGCAGTTAAGACGGATAAAGCAATTTAGTTAAGTAGACATGCTTCTCTAAGCTACAGCAGGTTTAAATTTCAAAAAGTATAAGCAAAGAAAGGAGGAACACAATTCAAGGCTAGTTTTAAAGAAAAACCGAATTTCCAACAATTAGCACAAGTGCGCGCTCGTCACCTCACGCACGAAGCATTTCAATTACCACAATATCAATCCTAAGGGGAAAAGTCCCCCACACAAGGTTAGACAAGCCACTTACCTCGAACCGGCTCCAAAAATCAACTCGAAATCACACCTTTGCCACGAGTATCCGACTCCAAATGGCCCAAATCTATTCAATTCAATTACATATCGTAAATAACATCTCAAGCAACTAATTCTACGATTTAATTCAAAGCTAAGACGCGAAATTAGGTAAAATGACCAAAATGCCCCTCAGGCCAACGTCTCGGAAACAGATGAAATTAACATATTCAGAACCCTCGTACTCTCACGAGTCTAGTACAAAAATCTCTCAAATCGGAGGTCAAACACCCACTCAAAACACAATAATTTGGTCAAGGAAGTTTTACCCAATTTTTCATTCAAAATCCGAAATTAAAGGAAGAATTCATGATTAGATTAGTGGGTTATAAGCAAAAAGGAGTATAGAATCGTTACCCAATCGTTGTCCCTGAAAAACCCTCGAAATCTCCCTCAAATCCGAGCTCCCAAGCTTGTATTTTGATAAAAATGGCTAACCTTCGGTTTTTGAAAGTTTATAACTGCCCAGACATTTTGTTCTATGCGATTTCAAGAGGAGGAATGCGATCGCGAAGAGTAAATTTTAAAGGCTCAGAAAATAGCCTATGCGAACGCAGCCCAAGCCATGCGATCGCGGAAGAGGAAGAAGCAGGCCTGTGTGATCGCGAACACTACAATACGATCGCGTAGAGGAATTGGCCCCTCTTCGAGATTACACTATGCGATCGCGTAGGGAAAGATGCCATCGCGGAGAAGGAAAGTCTGCAGCAGATCTAAAGAACATTTCTGCAACTTTTAAACACTCAGAATGCCCCGTTGAGCATCCGAAACACTCCCGAGGCCCCCGGGACCTCAACCAAACCTACGGACACATCCCATAACATCATCCAAACATTTACCAATCCTTAAGCCACCTAAAACAACGTCGGAAACTCGAATTAATCAAGGATTTAAGCCTAAGAACTTCAAATTTCCTCAAAATACGCTTTCGATCAAAAACCTAACCAAAACACGTCCGAATGACTTGAAATTTTGCACACACATCCCAAATGACTTAAAGGAACTAGTGCAACTTCCGAAATTCTATTCTGACCCTCGGATCAAAATCTCACTATCGGACCGGAAACTTCAAAAATTCAAACTTCGGCATTTCAAGCCTAAATTAGCTACGGACCTCCAAAACACATTCCGAACACGCTCCCAACCCCGAAATCACCTAACGAAGCTAACGGATCCATTAGATTTCCGCTCTGAGGCCGTCTTCACACTGTTCTGACTACGGTCAGTTTTCCAACACTTAAGCTCTCATTTAGGGACTAAGTGTCCCAAAACTCTCCGAAACTCAAAACCGAACATCCCGGCAAATCAAAATAGCAAAAATAAACTTGGGGAAACCAGTTAATAGGGGATCGGGGCGTAAATTCCAAAAACGACCGGCCGGGTCGTTACAAAATGACTCTATTCATAAAAATACTAGAGATGCTTACGTTCTTGATAACCCATATGTCATATTATTCTATCATATGTTAATAGGCCTTAGAAAATACGTAAGTTGATAAAGTTATTTCATGATATTAATCAGAGGCGTAATGGTCCTATGACGTTCCGAAAGATTTTATTGACGTACTTCTCATGCATTGCATTTATTTATACATGTACATTGACCCATGACCAGATAGAGTTATATACACATATATATGTATATTATATGTATATGGGATATGGGAAAAGGTTACGACGTTATATACGCACCACCACTTGATCAGTTGGTATACGTTGATGATTTTGCCCACAATGGCCGAGATGATATGATGGGATGCCCTCAGAGGCTTGATGATGTTATGAACACATGTACTTATACACGACATGACATCGATACACATATGCATGGCATTATACATATTAATGATTCGTAGAATTATTCAGACTAACATGTCGAGTCTTTTACTCCATGTTTCTCTCATGTCTATTATTTACTGATTTTCATTCCTTACATACTCGGTACATTATTTGTACTGACGTCCCTTTTGCCTGGGGATGCTGCGTTTCATGCCCGCGTGTCCCGATAGATAGGCCGAGAGTCCTCTAATTAGGCTATCAGCTCAGCGGAAGATGTTGGTACGCTCCATTTGCTCCGGAGTTGCTTGGTTGGTCAGTATGTTTTAGACGCGTATTGTTTGGTATAATGGGGCCCTGTCCCGACCTTTATGATAAGTATGTACTCTTAGAGGCTTATAGACAGATGTCATGTAAATGGATACTAGTATGGCCATGTCGGCCTATGTTTTGAGTTTACAAATGATCATGTTGGCCTTATAGGCCCGTATGTCACGTGTATAAGTTTCTATATCAATTTGGTCGTTTTATGTCGAGTGTTTCCTTATATTTTATTCTTGTTGCCTCATACGGCCCTTCTGACCCACTTACCCATGATGATGTAATAAGAAATATACGTTAAATTGGTACTCGGTTGAGTAAGGCATCGGGTGCCCGTCGCAGCCCATCGGTTTGGGTCGTGACAATCATAGAACATTCCGAGCCTCTTATCATAATATGCTACAAAAGCTCGATTCTTAACCATACCGAGGGCTTGAATCCTTAGGCACCGCATTTTTAACCTTTGAATTCACTAGGACCGTTGTTGAGAGTCACCCACTCTAGCTTGGTCCCGAATATAATCAACTCCAAGGCTCCGCTAGCACATGAACACCCATTTCAACGAAGCACCCGACTGAATCACTTGCCTTGTAAATCACCTCTGTACGAAGAGTAAATCCTGAATCTTCCCAAAGCCTGAACATGAGTCAATAAGGCCAAATATAGTATAGAGAAATAAGAACCCTAAGATTTAACCAATCAAGATTAAATTTTGGATCTATCAGTTCTGACTATACTCTTATGTCAATAACAATTTGTTTATCACTCTATTTTCCCTTTGTATCTTTAACTCTGTTTTCATCTAAAAGCACAAACATCAAGAAATTTTTTGTAACAGTTTCTCTAAACTCTAGTAGCGGAAAAAAAAATAAACCTAACTAAAATGATTTTTACGAATTTCATATGAAGTGTGGATTTTTTTTTGAAGGTTTGTGAAATCATATGCCATTTTTGATGGAAATTAAGAGCCGACTAATTGATAGATAGATCAAATTTGTTGCTATCACCATAGCTGTTATAGTGGCCTTACATGATATTACTTAAGTTTACTTTTTGGTTTCTCCTCCAAGCAATGTAAAAGTCTCTCTTGCCAACACATATATGGAGAGGCGAATAGTATAGTAGACAAGATTCAACCCTTTCCTTCTCCGAAGAAAAGAAGCTAACATGGAAAACCCGTCGGAATTTGAACTGACAGACCCAAGGGAAGGACCAACTAAATTGTAGCATCGACAAACCTAAGGAAGCTACGGACGAAGATAAAGAAAATGATACTCAGCCTCTCAACCCACTCAAAAGAAAGGTAAGTTTTCGTGACACACTATCCCCGACTGTCACGACCCAAAATCCACTAAGGGTCGTGATAGCGCCGGACACTGCTGTCAGGTAAGCCAACCATAAATATTTAACTAAATTCTCATTTAAATAATTGTGAAAACTCTGATTTTCCTTTAATTTTACTAGTAAAAGATACTCATTTCAAATTAAATATAAGTGTCAAGAAGTCAATACAAAATACCCCATAATCATCTCAGAATCCGGTGTCACAAGTGCATGAGCTATCTCTAGGAAACAATATAATAGAACAACTGCCCGTAATACAAATAGGATAGAAAGTAAATATGGAAATCTGAAGGAGACTCTGCTAGCTACGGGTCGTCTCGAGAGGTGCAGCTCATCTAAGTCTCCGTATCAACCATGCTCTACGCCTACTAGGCCGCTAGAGATGCATATGCATGTGCAATAAAAATGCACAGCAAGTGTAGCATGAGTACGAAAATAACGTGTACTCAGTAAGCATCCCGCCTAATCTCGAAGAAGTAGAGACGAGATGTGGACTTCGACACTTACTAGTGGTCCAATAATGATAAATCAATAATGTAACAAATTGAGGATTTATATAAACATGATTGCAATTCAATAAAGTGAAGCAAGTGAGCAATTATTTCTTTTATAAGAAATTCCCAAATCCCTTTTCATCATTTATACATTTCTTCTTAAACCGGGAAGAAACAATATCACTTCAATAAATTTCAAGGCAAGCAATACAAGCATGCGCAAATCATACCGAGGACGTACGGTCCGATCCAACAATATTTAAACTGAGCACTGCCAGATGGTCGAATGGCGCGAACCATAGATGCATCTATTGCCCCGCTCACGAATCATACATGCGACGCGGTCAAATATAAATAAACAATCACCCTACTCGCGAATCATACATGCGACGCAGGTACACATAAAATTTTATATTCAAACAGTCAATCAAGACATTCATCAAGGAAATAATTATTCAAGGAGGTGTAAATTCCCCTTTTATACAAGTCAAGAAAATGAAGTTTAACTCTTTTAGAAAATCGTTTGCCTCTTCAATATAATTTAAGCAATTTAAACTACATGGACATAAGCATAATAGTAGCTACGCACGGACTCACGTCACCTCGTGCTTACGTAGCCCCCAAAATTAGCAGCACATATTCAATTAATTCACCTATAGGGATAATTACCTCTTACAAGGTTAGAAAGGAGACTCGCCTCGCTCTGAAGCCTATATCCCAATTCAAGAACGCGCTCAAACCTCTAAATTGGAGCCGAACGATCCAAAACTCAAAGTGCTAGGTTGAAAACCCTCTTCGAAAAGCTCCAAAATCGCCCATGAGACGAAAGGAAATGAGCTAAATGGTCTAAGTCTCAAAATTAATAGTTATGCACAGGCCTCAGATGTCGCATTTGCGACACCTGGTTCGCAATTGCGACGGTCGCAAATGCGACAAAACCATCGCAATTGCGAAGATGGGCCTCCCTTGCCAAGGTCGCAAATACGACCAATATATCGCAAATGCGAACCCTGAGCTCCCACTGCCTAGGTCGCAAATGCGACCACGAGCTTGCAAATGCGAACCCTGCTGAGTTGGCAAGTGCGAACTCTGCCTCAGGCCAGGCTCTTTCGCAAATGTGAAGCCTCACTCGCAAATGCGAGGTTTGCAAATGCGAACTATTTCTTGCATTTGCGAGACCTGCAACTACTGCCAGAAACACCAGAAAATCTGGTGTGCCCAACTCCTCCCGCACGTCCGAAACTCACCCAAGGCTCTCGGGACCCCGTACAATCACACCACTCAGTCCCATAACATAACACGGACCTGCTCGAAGTCTCAAATCGCGTCAAACAACGCTAAAACTATAAAATAACGTCCGATTGACCTCAAATTTTGCACACAAGTCATATTTGACATTACGGACCTACTCAAATTTCCGAAATCGGAATCTGACCCCTATGTCAAAAAGCCAACTCTCGGTCAAACTTCCCAAAAACCTTCAAATTTCTATCTTTAACCAAATGACTCCAAAACAACCCACGGACCTCTAAATTCACTTCTGATTGCGCTCCCAACACCAGAATCACCATACGCAGCTATTCCCGAACTCGGAATCCCAAACGGACATCGATAACACTGAAATGCACTTCAACCCAAACTTATGAAATCCTTCCAAAAATGCTAACTTCCACAATTGGCGCCGAAACGTTCCCGGGTCTTCCAAAACCCAGTCTGGACATACGCCCAAGTCCGAAATCATCATACAAACCTGCTGGAACCTTCGAATCCCGATTCCGAGGTCGTTTACTCAGAAATCCAATCTTAGTCAATTCTTTCAACTTAAAGCTTCCGAAATGAGAATTCTCTCTCCAAATCAACTTCGAACTTCCCGGAATTCAATTCCGACCACGAGTACAACTCATAATACCTGTAGTGAAGCTACTTAGGGCTTCAAGCCACTGAACGACATGATAGAGCTCAAAAGGACCGGTCGGATCGTTACACCGACCACTCCTCCTCCAATCAACGACAGCCTAGAAGCTGATTTTTTGAAAAAACTTAGCATAGATGATGAAAACTCTAACCCCTCTAATCATCCGTTTTTTATCCCAGTTTCCTCAAATTAAAAGCTAAGACTTTACAGCCCATGGCATCAAGCTATTATCATCAAACTCTTAGGAAAAAAGGTTTCCTACACAAATCTCAAACTCAAACTAAATACACTATGGCAACTAGATGGAACCCTTCAATTAATAGACTTAGGTTATAAATACTATCTAATCAAATTACAAAACATCGAAAACTTCAAAAAAAATACTTCAAAATGGACCTCGGTTCATGGGATCCCAATATCTCACTGTACGTCAATGGTAACCCAAATTTAATCCAACCCTAGCTCACACGAACTATGCCACTGTGTGGATCCGACTACAGGAACTACCCACTGAATACTACGATATTCAAATCCTCAAAAAAAATAGCTGCTTTTATAGGAACACTCATAAACCAGGAAGAAACAATATCACTTCGAGAGATGCAGCTCACCTAAATCTCCGTACTAACCATGCTGCTACGCCCACTAGGCCACCAGAGATACATGTGCATGTGCAACAAAAATGTACAGCAAGTGTAGTACGAGTACGAAAACAACGCGTACCCAGTAAGTATCCAGTCTAACCTCAAAGAAGTAGTGACGAGGAGTCGAATTTGACACTAGTGGTTCAATAATCGGGTGAATAAACATGAAACAGGGTAAATATACGAAATAAAAAAGTGTAAAGCACGTGATACAATTCCACTCTTTATAATATTACTCAAACTCTCAACTAGCAAGTTCCCTCTGTAACCGGATCATATGTATAGATATAGTGGATTTCATTAAGGAAGTTGTCATAATTCAAATCAGTGAAAAGTCCGCTCAAGGGATTCGTGCTTGAATGTCGAGATCAGGGGACTCTATCCAATCCATGCGGCAAATCTGTTTGTGGTGGAAAAAACTCAACAATAAAAAGAAATAAATAGAATATAGAAAATCATTGAATTTGTTTGCTCCGATACAAGAGATCGGCCCCGAAGCAAGATATGGTGGGTGCCAGCAACTTTCACTTGTTAGGAGTAGGGGCTGAAAAGAGCTCTTTGTATAGGTTGGGTTTTCTGGGCTTTGATCGCAGATTCACTGGCTTCTAGCCAAATGTCACGCACGATTCCATGAGAACAATATATATATATATATATATATATATATATATATATATATATACACACACACACACACACGTGCACAGTTTACTTTTATGTTGGATCGGGCCGTATTCCTCGACATATATTATATATATATATATATATATATATATATATATATATATATATATATATATATACACACACACACACACACGTGCACAGTTTACTTTTATGTTGGATCGGGCCGTATTCCTCGACATATATTATAT
>NW_017675728.1:25657-35495 GCF_001879085.1 Nicotiana attenuata
ACATATATTATATATATATATATATATATATATATATATATATATATATATATATATATATATAGCAAATGCCGAGGCGTACGGCCCGATCCAACATAAAAGTAAACTGTGCACTGCTAGAGGGTCGAATGGCGCGAACCATAGATGCATCTATTTTTCCGCTCGCGAATCATACATGCGACGGGTCAAATATAAATTTAATAAATTACCCCGCTCGCAAATCATACCTGCGATGCGATCAAATATAAATTTAATATTTCAGTCATATCACTTTCTTGATTTTTTTTCAAAACAATGCAAATTCATCTTGAAACTTTTTGAGTAACATACCCACTCACGAAACATACATGCGACGCGGTTACCCATAGATTTCTTAAGCTATTATAAGATTTCTCAATTCTTTTCGAAAGTACTAAGTTTAATGGAAACGCTTAAAGTCTTAAATTCCTCAATTTAAATTCTTTTCAGCACAATTACTATGCAACCTCAATCTTATTTCTTCTCAAGGCAAACAATAAACATATATCAACAACAATATCAACAACACGTGATGTAGCCTAAAACTACCCGAACATAGGCATAATAGTAGTTATGCACGGACTCTCGTCACCTCGTGCGTACGAAAATAACGTGTACTCAGTAAGTAACTCGCCTAATCTCGAAGAAATAGAGACGAGATGTCGACTTCGACACTTACTAGTGGTCCAATAATGATAAATCAATAATGTAACAAATTGAGGGTTTATATAAACATGATTGCAATTCAATAAAGTGAAGCATTTGCGATACCTGGTTTGCAATTGCGACGATCGCAAATGCGACAAAACCATCGCAATTGCGAAGATGGGCCTCCCCTGCCAAGGTCGCAAATACGACCAATATATCGCAAATGCGAACCCTGAGCTCCCACTGCCTAGGTCGCAAATGCGAACCCTGCTGAGTTGGCAAATGCGAACTCTACCTCAGGCCAGGCTCTCTCGCAAATGTGAAGCCTCACTCGCAAATGCGAGGTTCGCAAGTGCGAACTATTTCTTGCATTTGCGAGACCTGCAACTGCTGCCAAAAACACCAGAAAATCTGGTGTGTCCAACTCCTCCCGCACGTCCGAAACTCACCCGAGGCTCCCGAGACCCCGTCCAATCATACCACTCAGTCCCATAACATAACACGGA
This sequence comes from Nicotiana attenuata, assembly GCF_001879085.1. NCBI lineage: Eukaryota > Viridiplantae > Streptophyta > Magnoliopsida > Solanales > Solanaceae > Nicotiana > Nicotiana attenuata. The sequence goes on from NW_017675728.1 coordinate 26,830, forward strand.
CCTGCTCGAAGTCTCAAATCACGTCAAACAACGCTAAAACTATAAATCGCACTCCAATTCAAGATTGTTGAACTTTAAAATTTCAAACTTCTACTTTCGATGTCGAAACCTATCAAATCACGTCTGATTGACCTCAAATTTTGCACACAAGTCATATTTGACATTACGGACCTACTCCAATTTCCGAAATCGGAATCTGACCCCTATATCAAAAAGTCAACTCTTGGTCAAACTTCCCAAAAACCTTCAAATTTCTATCTTTAGCCAAATGACTCCATAACGACCCACGGACCTCCGAATTCACTTTCTATTGCGCTCCCAACACCAGAATCACCATACGCAGCTATTCCCGAACTCGGAATCCGAAACGGACATCGATAACACTGAAATGCACTTCAACCCAAACTTATGAAATCCTTCCAAAAATGCTAACTTCCACAATAGGAGCCGAAACGTTCCCGAGTCTTCCAAAACCAGTCCGGACAACGCCCAAGTCCGAAATCATCATACAAACCTGCTGGAACCTTCGAATCTCGATTCCGAGGTCGTTTTCTCAAAAATCCAATCTTAGTCAATTCTTTCAACTTAAAGCTTCCGAAATGAGAATTCTCTCTCCAAATCAACTCCGAACTTCTTGGAATTCAATTCCGACCACGCGTACGAGTCATAATACCTGAAGTGAAGCTACTCAGGGCTTCAAGCCACTGAACGACATGCTAGAGCTCAAAAAGACCGGTCGGGTCGTTACACCGACCACTCCTCCTCCAATCAACGACAACCTAGAAGCTGATTTCTTGAAAAAACTTAGCATAGATGATGAAAACTCTAACCCCTCTAATCATCCATTTTTTATCCCAGTTTCCTCAAATGAAAAGCTAAGACTTTACAGCCCATGGCATCAAGCTATTATCATCAAACTCTTAGGAAAAAAGGTTTCCTACACAAATCTCAAACTCAAACTAAATAAACTATGGCAACTAGATGGAACCGTTCAATTAATAGACTTAGGTTATGAATACTATCTAATCAAATTACAAAACATCGAAAACTTCAATAAAATACTCCAAAATGGACCTTGGTTCATGGGATCCCAATATCTCACTGTACGTCAATGGGAACCCAAATTTAATCCGACCCTAGCTCACACGAACTATGCCACTATGTGGATCCGACTACAGGAACTACCCACTGAATACTAGGATATTCAAATCCTCAAAAAATAGCTGCTTTTATAGGAACACTCATAAAAATCGACACATGCACAATTCATACATCTAGAGGCCGTTATGCCAGACTTTGTATCTTAGCTCCACTAGGTAAAACCCTCTGTTGACTTATGTGAGTCCACTAAACTATAGAGAACCTGGTCCTCTATGAGAATGATACGCAGAATGCTGTAAGGACTGAATGTAAAGAAGGCCAGAGATTTTCTACATGGAAAAATCCCACACAAGGGGATCAAAAAACCACGACCTAGACCTGTAGGCTTTAAACTCAACTAACTTGTAATATACCTATTACAAGCCACTTTGCAAACTCCCTTTTGCAAAGACTTCAAACTAACTTGTGATGCACCACCACAAGCCACTCTACAACTCTCTAGTTACAGAGGATTTAACTTATGACTATTTCTAGTCACAATATAAACTCTAAAGTTTACGAATTTGGTTTGTTCCTTAGATAGCGCTTCTAAGAAAGCAAACTAGGAATTACAATGTAGAACAATTAACAAGATTACTACTCGATTATGGACGTACATGAGACTCGATTAGAAGCTGATCCTTAGTGGAGTTGTCTTCTTGTTCTTGACACACACAGTGACTTCAAGGCTAGATGAACTTTGTTATGTTTGAGAGAATGTCACTGAATGCACAGAGGAAGTATGTCTTGCACCAGGTTGTTTTATCACAAAAGATATCACAATGAGTAGTGATGTCAACTCTTGGTGTACCTCTCACAGTGAGAGGTGACTGCTGCATAGTCTGCACATCAACTTCTGGGCAGTTGCGTTCTAGCTGGATAGTGGGCTTTCTACTTCCTATCAGGACACACCAACAGACCAGGTCCTAGTTGTGTTCCTCTTCTGTAACAATTGCCAGATGATCACTTTCTTCTGTCACATTCCAGCTGTGTACTTGACTTGTACTTTCTGTCAGAGAACCTTGAAGCAGCAGGTCCCTGTTGTGTTCCTCTTTATCTTGATTGCATACAGTCACTGACTTGCTTATGTCGGAGAACCCTAAAGAGCCAGATCATCAGGACCCTCTTGTGTTTCTCCCTTTGCTGATTTTCAGGCTTCAATTAGTTCACATGAAATGTATGTCCTGTGTGCCAGGTGCTCTATCTAGTTCTTCATGACAAGTTTGTTAGATCATCAAAACATCAAAACAAGTTTGTTAGATCATCAATTTCCCCCTTTTGATGATGACAAAGTTAGGCATGGACACTATTTGTTTTGAGCAGATGAGATGCAAAAATAACCAGATGAGATGCAGTAGTTCCCCCTTAATCTAATATATCCATCATTCTCACAATTAGAAAGTTCCCCCTTAATCTAAGCTTTCTTCCCCCTTTTGGCATCATTAAAAATGATAGAAGTAAGGAAGAGCGCCGACAGATAATAAGCATAAAGAAGTCTAACACAGCTAGCTCATGCCACATATGTGCACATAACACAACAGAAAAGAGAAGCCAGAGTAACACAGTGTTGTTCATGCAAGGAAAGGGGAGTTGTTTCATTAATGTTTACGTTGGACTCACCAATTCATGAGCAGTAATGGTTAATTTCAACATGCCATCACACAAAAACAAAACAAGTAAACACCAGTAAAACAACACCTACATGGGATTGGAACAAAAATGTGACGACCCGACCCGTCATCTCGTGAGAACCGCTCCGTTTTCCCCATTTCCTGCTTCGTTATGCTTTATTATCAGTGTCTTGTGTGAACGAGTTGAATTGGGTTGTTTTTTGGAAGGAAATGAGAAACTTAGTCTCTTTAAGGAAGGCTTGTTTTGGAAAAGTCAACCGGACATTGACTTATATGTTAGGAGGCTCGGATGTGGATTCCGATAATTTGGTTAGCTTTGGGGGATGATTTGTAACTTAGGAGTGTGATCAGAAGTGCTTTTGGAGGTCCGGTGTAGAATTAGGCTTGAATTAGCGAAGTTAGTATTTTGGCGAATTCTGGTTGATAGGTGAGATTTTGATCCAAGGGTCGGAATGGAATTCCGAGAGTTGTGGTAGCTCCGTTAGGTGATTTTGGATATGTGTGTAAAATTTCAGGTCATTCGGACATCGTTTGGTCGGGTTTTTGATCGAATGCGTAATTCGGAAGTTTTTAAGAAACTTAGGCTTGAATCGATGTGATTTGATGGTTTTAGCGTTGTTTGAAGTGTTTTGAGGATTGGAACAAGTTTTAATAAGGTATTAGGATGTGTTGGTGTTTTTGGTTGAGGTCCCGGGGGCCTCGGGGTAAATTCGGGTGGTTAAACGGAAGGTTTTTGGAGTTAATTGCAGGTTCAACCTTGCTGGTATCTGTTGGTTTCGCACCTGCAGTTATGGGAACGCAGGTGTGGTCTCGCTGAAGCGATTGGAAGATGCGCAGAAGCGGAAGTCTTGGCCCTTGCCAGATTCCGCAGGAGCGGAAGGAGGACCGCATAGGCGGCCTCGCAGAAGCGAGCTAGACCTCGCAGGAGCGGAATTTGGAACCCTGGTCAGGTTCCGCAGAAGCGGAACATTGGATCACTTAAGCGGTCCCGCAGATGCGATTGGGGACCGCAGAAGCGGAAGGTTGCCTTAAGTGAAAGGTCCGCAAAAGCGGACGTTGACCGCATAAGCGGAAGCCGCAAAAGTGGTACTGGATCCGCAGAAGCAAAATGCCTGGCAGTTAAGTAAAATTAATCATCTTCGCGAATTTTTAAAAAGAACAACATTTTGGACTTCGGACTAAGGAGATTTTGGGCGATTTTTGAAGAGGATTTCGAGGGCTATCATCAGGTATGGATTCTTGGGCTTAGATTATATTATTATTGTGTATAAACATGAATTAACACTGAAAACCCAAGGAATTAAAGGGTAAAAATGGGGTAAGTTAGGGTTGGAAAATTTTGATGTAAAAATGGAATTTGGAGGGTCAAACGAACTCCGATTTTGGTGAACTTTATATGTATGGAATCGTGGCGAGACGAGGAATCCGGTGATGTGAATTTAGTAATTTTTCGAGAAGTGGGCTCGGGGCTCGGATTTTGCTAGTTTCGAGATTTCTGCTATTTCTTGGTTGTTTTCGATTGGGTATTGTTCCCTTGGCATATTGTAATGTATACGCTCTGATTTTGGTTAGATTCGACGCGCGTGGAGGCTGGTTTGAGGGGCAAAGGTGTCGAGAGCTAGAGATTTCACCGGTTCGAGGTGAGTAATACTTGTAAATGATATCCTGAGGGTTTGAAACCCCGGATTTGCACATCATAGTGCTGTATTGTGGTGACTTGCACGCCAGGTATGAGCGTGGGGTAGAGCACCGTTGGGGATTGCGACTTGGTCCGTCCCGGTTATTGATTTTACTGCGTAATTGACTGAAATCTACTTGATGCTATCGTGATTTGGGTTGATTGCCATGTTTTGGCTTCGTGCCGATTATTTGAATCCTTTAGGGATTATTATCACTGTTTTCATGACACTTAGCATATTAAATGATTTTAGTCCTGAGTTAAACCCTGTTTCGAAATGTGCAGTCATATTGTTGAAGTTTAAAGACTTAAATTGCATTTTTCTGATGTTTTGAGTTAAAAGCTATTACTTGACATTGCCCGAGTGGCTCATTTGCATGTTCTGGACTGAGGATGGATCGGGCTGCACGCCGCAGCGATACTATGATGATATTGCGCTTGGGCTGTAGGAGCCCCTCCGAAGTCAGAACCCCCATAGTGAGCGCGGGTACCCAAATGGATCGGGCTGCGCGCCGCAGCGGTCATGTGCATTGCATTGCATTCATGCATCGGTTCCTGTTTGTACTACGTGTCATGACATTCAGCACTCTCATCTCATTGGCATTCATGCTACTTCTTGCACTGTTTACCAGACGCCCTGGTGTTAATTGTTAGTGGAGTGCTGTGCCCGAGGGGCTGACTTATGTGCGGACTTGCATTATCTGAATACGCATTCATTTGCTTGACTGATGTAAAAAGATATTTTCAAAAGAGGTTTCTAAACTGAGCCAGATATTTTCTGAAGGATTTTTCACGGTCTTACTGTTTTCTAAAAAGGGTTGTACTGTCCTATATAGCATGATGGAGTGCTCTTACGTGATNTCGTGGCGAGATAGAATCCGTTGATTGTTAATTTCTGTATTTTGAGAGTCGGGCCAGGGCTCGGGTTTTGCTAATTTCGAGATTTTTGCTATTTTTGGATTGTTTTCGATTGGGTATTGTCCCATTAGCATATTGTGACGTATTCGTTGTGGTTTTGATCAGATTCGGCACGCGAGGAGGTCAATTCGAAAGGCAAGGGCATAGCGAGCTAGGACTTTGGCCGGCTTGAGGTGAGTAATGATTGTAAATGATATTCTGAGGGTTTGAAACCCCGGATTGCACATCATAGTGCTATGTTGAGGTGACTTGCACGCCGAATAGCGAGCGTGGGGTAGAGCACCGTTGGGGATTATGACTTAGTCCATCCCGATTAATGATTTTACCACGTATTTGATTGAAATCAGTTTGCTATCATCATTATTTGGGCTGAATGCCATATTTGGGCTTCGTGCCAACTATTTGAACCCTTCGGGGATTGTTGTTGATAATTCCTCACTGATTTAATTATATATATTTGAACTCAGTCATGTTATTTCCTACTGTTTTCAAAACTCAACCACGTTCACTCAGTTTTAATACTCAAATGATATTTAAATGATGTTTTGGGCTGAGAAACATTGTTTTATTATTGCCCGAGTGGCTTATGTGATTTTGTTGACTGAGTAAGGCCGAGGGCCTGTATTGTGAGGATACTTATGGATCGGGCTGCGCGCCGCAGCAGTGTTATACTGATACCGATATGAGGCTGAGGGCCTAGTTTGATGCCACGAGATGCCTTGATATTGCGCTTGGGCCGTAAGGGGCCCCTCCTGGAGTCTGCACACCCCCAGTGAGCGCCATCGACGATAAACGGAGCGGTCTGCACGCCGTAGCGATATGTGGAGCGGGCTGCACACCGCAGCGGTACTGGTACTGTTTGATGTGTTTACCTTATTTCATTGTCTGCCATTATATGTTGTTTGTGCTACTTCTTGCAATATTTACCTGTTGCTCTAGTATTATCTGATAACCGAGTGTGGTGTCCGAGAGGCGGACTTCTGTGCTTACCTGCACTATTTGTTTTGCATTCAATTGCATAATTGTTGAAAAAGTCATTTTCAAAAGAGGTTTTAAACTGAGCTAAGATATTTCTAAAGTTTTTACAGCTTCACTGCTTTCTCTCAAAGGGTTTTTCACTGTCCCTATATAGCATGATGGTTTGCTTTACGTGATTTCTCACTGCTCAGTTGTTATTTACCCTTATTACTCACTGAGTTGGAGTACTCACTTTACTCCCTGCACCTTGCATGCAGATGCAGGTATTTGTTCACCCGGTAGCGGGTTTTGGCTGATCAGAAGCAGAACTATAGGAGTAGCGAGGTGACTGCCTGCGTTCGCAGCACCATTTTTCTCTCTTTTGGTTCATTATTCCGGCTTTGTATATTTTAGGTCTTGTAGTTGTATTTATACTCTGATAGATTCTCGTGACTTGTGACACCCCGGTTTGGGTTGTGTTTGGGTTATATTCTGCACTTATTAAAGAGATCTTTTAATAGACTGTGGTTACTTAATCATATTAAAGTTGCTTATTAATGTTAACTATTCTAAAAAGATAAGTTGGATTAGTTGGTTGGCCTCATCTTCACGAGAGGCACCATCACGACCGGGTCCGGGTTTAGGATCGTGAACAGTTGGTATCAGAGCCTAGGTTACTAGGTCTCACAAGAAATGAGTAGGTTTAGTAGAGTCTCACGGATCGGTACGGAGACGTCTGTATTTATCCTCGAGGGGCTGCAGAACCTTTAGGAAAACTTCACATTCTTGAATTCTTATCGTGCGTCCTTGATTCAGCTTGAAAAGAAACTCTTGAAATTCCTTCCACGCGTTTGTATGCGCGCATGAGCGCTCAGTATCAAATGTGCCTTGATGGCTTGTAATTCCCCGATCGAGGGGCGAGATGCAATCATGTGAGTTTATGTTGGGCAAGTCTGGAGGACTTGAGGCCGGATCTTTTCCTATGGCTTGAGCACCGAGGTGCTGATTGTGTGAGCAAGTGTTTCGAACTTATATGTTCTGCATTGCCCCTATTAGTGGGAGTGACGGCTGGTTAGCTACGTGGTGAGTATGTTAGTGCTGCAAGGTGCATCTATGTGACTTGGAGGTAATGAGGAAGGCCTACTGGATGATAGAAGAACTATTAGGTGTTTGAATTCCATTGCGATTCGAGGTATAGCCGAGTTATGGGCGCGTGAAGAATCTTTTCATGTTTCCAGTTGAGAGTGAAGTAAAAAAAAAATTATGTTGCGGTATGAGTTCAGACTCAGGAAGACTAAGCGACTGCGCACAGTTTAGGACGGTGGAAGGTATACAGAAATGGTAGTTGGAGGCAAAACAGGTGGGTCATCTCCTGCGGAGTGTTCTAAAGTTGTGTGATCCTTATGTTATCTATTAGAAGATCTCATTTACAAGTGAAGAAAATGTGTTGACATCTAAATTGGATCACCTAGAGAGTGGGCTTAACTGTGTGTGAGTGAATGCGAGATTTGCAGAAGAGTTAAGAAAAAAAAAATATTTCTAGATGATTTGTGTTTCCACAAGCTTATGAGAGATTGAGTTTGATCTCACTATGGTATTTAGGCAGCAATGGAGTATGTGCATTATGTGTTGTTGGGAGTGTTTTGATCTATGGCTTCAAGCCAAGTTGGGGAGTTAGCTATTGATTAGCTAATTGTACGGTTATGTGCTATGTTGGTTCCGGTTTGAGGCATGCTGGCGAATCAGTTCTGGTTGCGGAAATTGAGCCGAGGATGGCACGAGTGAAGCAAAATTTTGACAAAGGTTATATGGTGCTTCGTAGATGTGTGAGAATCACAGGATGTCTTAAGCTGTTGTTGGTAAAGAATGCTCGGTGCATAGAGCAGGAAGATGCTTGCTTGTATTGTGATGAGGTCATATCCTGTGGTGTCAGAGTGCTAACGAGGCACGGGGGGTTCTGTTCATTTAATCAGGCTAAATACAGTTAAATAGAGTAAATGACTCTCGAGAATGGTACTAATGTGGTCGAGATTCTACATATGACAATTGGGTATCTTAAATTGGTATATGTGATTATAAACTAAGTCTCCATTGGGAGAGGTCAAGATGTGTAATTTTTCTATATCAATTATGGGCTTCTATGTAGCACTATCAGGAAGGTGCAGGTAATGGCTCGGAATTCGTAGAATATTTTATGATGTTTTGACTTGCGATGTAGCAGTTGGAAGGTACAAAATGGTTCGTGGGATGTGAGACAACATGGTCTCGTGATTCAAAGTCACTCGGGATGAGTGCAGATGGATGGTGTTATATGTTGAATGCAGTTACCATTATTCCTAAGG
>NW_017675728.1:36672-53586 GCF_001879085.1 Nicotiana attenuata
GGGGGGGGGGGGGGGGATAGGGAAGAAGAGATCATGTAATACGATGGCATCTAGAAACATAAGATGGTCGGTGACTTATTGCCAGGAAACTACACAATTGCAAGTGACACAGCTAATGCAACATGCGAAGGCAACCATCCAAAAACATGAGCACGATCTATCATGAGTTTCATGATATAAAGAAAGTTATTATCATATGTGCCTCGCACGGTCCCATACGCAGCTGGAGGTCCGGTGTAGAATTAGGCTTGAATTAGCGAAGTTAGTATTTTGGCGAATTCTGGTTGATAGGTGAGATTTTGATCCAAGGGTCGCAATGGAATTCCGAGAGTTTCACTAGCTTTGTTAGGTGATTTGGGATGTGTGTGCAAAATTTCAGGTTATTCGGAGGTGTTTTGGTTGGGTTTTTGATCGAATGCGTATTTCGGAAGTTTATAAAGAACTCAGGCTTGAATTTGATGAGAAATTATGGTTTTAGTGTTGTTTGAGGTGTTTTAATGATTGGAACAAGTTTGAATGATGTTATAGGAGGTGTTGGAATTTTTGGTTGAGGTCCCGGGGGCCTCGGGGTAATTTCGGATGGCGATCGGGGAGTTTTGGACTTGTAATGTGGCAGAACCTATGCTGCTTCTGGTATTTCCGCACCTACGGAAAAGAAGTCGCAGGTGCGGTACCGCATGTGCAGCGTGGAAGCCGCAGAAGCGAAAAGGGGGATGTTAGGCTGGACCGTAGATGCGGAGAGGGAGCCGCACCTGCGGAGCCGCAGATGCGGCTGAGGGGACCACAGAAGCGGCCGAATGCTTTTAGTGAATTTCGCAGAAGCGGAAGTTATAACTGCAAAAGCGGTTCCGCATAAGCTGAAACTGGACCGCAGAAGTGGAAGTGACTAGGCAGAGGCATTTAATTCCATCTTCGCGAATTTTGAAGGAGTTAGACATTTTCACTTCGGACTTGGGGTATTGTGGGCGATATTGAAGAGGGTTCTCAAGGGGCTTCGATAAGGTAAGGATTCTTGAATTTAAAACACGATTTTTGCAAATACAGGAATTTAGACTGAAAATTTGAGAAATCAAGGGTTAAGAATGGTGGTTAGGGTTTGAAACTTAAGAGAAGTAAAATAGGGATTTGAGGGGCCATTTGGACTCCGATTTTGATAATTTTTATATGTATGGACTCGTGGCGAGATAAGAAATCCATTGATGTTAAATTTTCTGATTTTCGAGAATTGGGCCCGGGGCTCGGGTTTTGCTAATTTTGAGATTTTCGCTATTTTTCGATTGTTTTCGATTGGGTATTGACCCATTAGCACATTGTGACGTATTCGTTGTGGTTTTGATTAGATTCGGTACGCGAGGAGGTCAATTCGAAAGGCAAGGGCATAGCGAGCTAGGACTTTGGCCGGCTTGAGGTGAGTAATGATTGTAAATGATATTCTCAGGGTTTGAAACCCCGGATTGCACATCATAGTGCTATGTTGAGGTGACTTGCACGCCGAATAGCGAGCGTGGGGTAGAGCACCGTTGGGGATTATGACTCAGTCCATCCCGATTAATGATTTTACCACGTATTTGATTGATATCAGTTTGTTATCATCATTATTTGGGTTGAATGCCATATTTGGGCTTCGTGCCAACTATTTGAACCCTTCGGGGATTGTTGTTGATAATTCCTCACTGATTTAATTATATATATTTGAACTCAGTCATGTTATTTCCTACTATTTTCAAAACTCAGCCACGTTGACTCAGTTTTAATACTCAAATGATATTTAAATGATGTTTTGGGCTGAGAAACACTGGTTTATTGTTGCCCGAGTGGCTTATGTGATTTTGTTGACTGAGTAAGGCCGAGGGCCTGTATTGTGAGGATACTTATGGATCGGGCTGCACGCCGCAGCAGTGTTATACTGATACCGATATGAGGCTGAGGGCCTAGTTTGATGCCACGAGATGCCTTGATATTGCGCTTGGGCCGTAAGGGGCCCCTCCCGGAGTCTGCACACCCCCAGTGAGCGCCGTCGACGATAAACGGAGCGGGCTGCACGCCGCAGCGATATGTGGAGCGGGCTGCACGCCGCAGCGGTACTAGTACTGTTCTGTGTGTTTACTTTATCTTATTTGCTTGCCTTACCTGTTGTTTGTGTTACTTCATGTGATATCTACTAGATTGCCTGACATTATCTGTTAATTGAGTGTGGTGCCCGAGGGGCGGACTTCTGTCCTTATCTGCACTATTCGAATTGCATTCGTTTGCAAAATGTTGAAAAAGTCATTTTCAAAGAAGTTTTAAACTGAGCTAAGATATTTCTAAAGATTTCACAGCTTCACTGTTTTTCTCAAAAGGTTTTTCACTGTCCCTATATAGCATGATGGTTTGCTTTACGTGATTTCTTACTGCTCAGTTGTTATTTACCCTTATTACTCACTGAGTTGGAGTACTCACTTTACTCCCTGCACCTCGCGTGCAGATGCAGGTATCTTGTTCACCCGGTAGCGGGTTTTGGCTGATCAGAGGCAGAGCTATAGGAGTAGCGAGGTGACTGCCTGCGTTCGCAGCACCATTTTTCTCTCTTTTGGTTCATTATTCTAGCTTTGTATATTTTAGGTCTTGTAGTTGTATTTATACTCTGATAGATGCTCGTGACTTGTGACACCCCGGNTTACCTTATTTCATTGTCTGCCATTATATGTTGTTGTGCTACTTCTTGCAATATTTACCTGTTGCTCTAGTATTATCTGATAACCGAGTGTGGTGTCCGAGAGGCGGACTTCTGTGCTTACCTGCACTATTTGTTTTGCATTCAATTGCATAATTGTTGAAAAAGTCATTTTCAAAAGAGGTTTTAAACTGAGCTAAGATATTTCTAAAGTTTTTACAGCTTCACTGCTTTCTCTCAAAGGGTTTTTCACTGTCCCTATATAGCATGATGGTTTGCTTTACGTGATTTCAGACTGCTCAGTTGTTATTTACCCTTATTATTCACTGAGTTGGAGTAATCACTTTACTCCCTGCACCTCGCATGCAAATGGAGGTATTTGTTCACCCGGTAGCGGGTTTTGGCTGATCAGAAGCAGAGCTATAGGAGTAGCGAGGTGACTGCCTGCGTTCGCAGCACCATTTTTCTCTCTTTTGGTTCATTATTCTGGCTTTGTATATTTTAGGTCTTGTAGTTGTATTTATACTCTGATAGATGCTCGTGACTTGTGACACCCCGGTTTGGGTTGTGTTTGGGTTTTATTCTGCACTTATTAGAGAAATCGTTTAATAGACTGTGGTTACTTAATCATATTAAAGCTACTTATTAATGTTAACTATTCTAAAAAGATAAGTTGGATTAGTTGGCTGGCCTCGTCTTCACGAGAGGCGCCATCACGACCGGGTCCGGGTTTAGGGTCGTGACAAAAAATAGCTAGACACTAGAGAGGATCCTAGGGAGTACTAAGAGAAGGAGGCTTCGAGGAAGAGACAACAATGGTTTTGAGAACCAAGTCCAGTCTAGCATTTGCAGCCAGTTGTTCTTCAAGTAGTTGAGCCCAGAGTCTCTCATTTTCCTTTCTCAGTTGAGCAACCTCCTCATGTACAGAATCAGGTCCCTTAGCTACTTGGCTAAGCTGTGTTTCTAGAATGGCATTTCGAGCCCTCAGCCTTTGGATTTCCTAAGATGCTACATTTTGGGCGTTTATCAGTTGAGAAATGGTCGAGATGCTTCCACCAACCTTTTCTATGCATTAACATTCTTCTAGCGTGGTCTTAGAAAAGGTTTGCTTACGTGTGCCCACTCTAGGATTTCCCAAGGGAACCTTGTAGAATCTGAACACTTGAGTGAGGAGAAAGCCATAAGGTAACCCATGATTGCCACCCTTAAAATTTGCCACCTTTTGGTACGAGAGCACAGATGTGGTTCCCTTCAATAGTGGAAAGAGAAGCGTAGAAAGCTTGTACGACATCTTCGTACACTAGAGGCATTCTTTCTTCAAACAGGTATTCCCATTGTTGAAACTCTACAATCTCCAGAATTTGACGCATTCCTGTCATTTCTGAAATAGCTGGATCAAATGTGTGTCCCCATAACACTTGCTGAGTTCTTAGTCTCTGTTGCCGGAGACCCCCATCATTGGCCATGGACCTTAATGGACCAGGTTCTTTCACATTTTCCACCTTTCGTTTGCTACAACCTTCATCAGACTTTCCTTTCCACAGTATTGTCTTCAGACACAGCCATCTCGGTCTTACTACATTTTGACTTGCTCCTATACTTCATAGATGACCCTTTTTGTTTCTCAACAGTTTCAGCGAGTCCCTTTTCCATGGACTGTTGAGTTGTCATAGATTGTTGTACTGAGGAACCGGGTTCTTTGGAAGCATCTGTGTCTACTTGGTTTACTGACCCACTTTTGATGAAATTCTTTGGATTCATTTTCCTCCTTTTTCTTGGCTTGACACTCCTTTTACTTTTCTGAAATGAAGATTCGGAACTGTCTTGCTGTAGTGACTTAATAGTGAGAGATTTTGAGGAATACCCTAAGATCTTGGAGTGAATGGGGGGTAAAGAAGTGGGTTTGCATGGTGGAGAAACGGGTTCATCTGAAGGCTTTTCTGGGAATATCTTACAAGTCAGGGACTCTAAGAATTCCGCAGTTCTTGCATTTTCTAGAAGCAAGATCTCTTCCCTCTGATACTCAGACGAGACATAAACTTCTTCATTCGTCAGACTTTCAGCGGCTATGGCCATGATGTTGTGAGCTGCTTCCTTTTCAGGTGACTCCTTGAGAGTCACTGTGTCCAACATGGAGGAGTTTATATACTGGTCAGGATCATCCTCATGGGCTTCTGAAACCCGAGAAGTGAGACCTTCTGTGTAACGACCCGACCGGTCGTTTTGAGCTTTTGCACTTTGCCCGTCAGTTCTCGGGCATGACTTGCCCCATATGATGTATTGAGACTTATGTAAATTATTGGTTTTGGTTTTCAGGGGTAATCGGAATGAATTTGGAAGAACAACTCCCAGTTTGAAGCTTGAAATTTGAAAGGTTTGACCGATATTTGACTTGCTTGTGTATGATCTCGGATCGGCATTATTATGATTTGGTTAGCTTCGTTAGGTGATTTGGGACTTAGGAGCGTGATCGGAATGCATTTTGGAAGTCCATGGAAGGTTTAGGCTTGAATTGGCGAAATTGAGATTTTAGCGATTTTCGGTGGGTAGGCGAGATTTTGATATAAGGGTCGGAATTGAATTCCGAGAGTGGCAGTAGCTTCATTGTGTCATTTGGGATGTGTGTGCAAAATTACAGGTTATTCAGGCGTGGTTTGGTTGGGTTTTTGATCAAAAGCGGAATTCGGAAGTTTTTAGAAACTTAAGCTTGAATCCGAGGTGATTTGGTTGATTTAGTGTTGTTTGAAGTGTTTTGATGATTGGAACAAGTTTGAATAAGGTTTTTGGATATGTTGTGCCTTTGGTTGAGGTCCCGGGGGCCTCGGGTGAGTTTCGGGTGGTCAATCGGGCCACTTTGAAGTTTAGAAGCTGCTGAAGTTTTGTTGTTGCTGGTGTTTTTGCACCTGCGGTTTGGGGACCGCAGGTGCGGCGCCGCACGTGCGGAAAGGGAACCGCAGAAGCGGAATATTGAGGGCTTACCAGGAACCGCAGATGCGGTGTGGGACCGCACCTGCGGAGTCGCAGGTGCAGATGGCCTATCGCAGATGCGATTTTGGACTTTCAAGTGATTTCCGTAGATGCCGAGGAAGGACCGTAGATGCGGTACCGCAGAAGCGGGTATTGTGCCGCAGATGCGAAAAGGACTGGGCAGAACATATAAGTTATTTCATTACGCGAGTTTGAGCTATTCCACCATTTTTAACTTCGGCTTGAGAGCTTTTGGACAATTTGGAAGGAGGAATTCAAGGGAACTTCGTTAAGGTAAGGATTTCGGACCTAAAACACAATTTTATGGTAGTATTTCATGAATTTAGGGTTGTAATTAAAGGAATTAAATGGCTAAAATGGAGGATTAGGGCTTGAGTTTAAGAGGCCTTTAAATGGGGATTTGAGGGGTCATTTGGACTCCGATTTTAATATTCTTGATATGTATGAACTCGTTGGGAGATAAGGAATCCATTGATGTTAGTTTTATCGGATTTCGAGACATGGGCTCGGGGGTCGGGTTTGAGCAATTTTGGAATTTTGTGTTAAATTGGACATTTTCGAGTGGGCTTCGCTCCCTTAGCATATTTTAACGATTATGTACTGATTGTGGCTAGATTTGGAGCATCCGGAAGTCGATTCGTGCGGGCAAAGGCATCGCGGGCTAGAGTTTGGACCGGATCGAGGTGAGTAATGATTGTAAATGATGTTCTGAGGGTTTGAAACCCCGGATTGCACATCGTAGTGCTATATTGAGGTGAGGCACACGCTTGATGACGAGCGTGGGGTCGTGCACTATTGGAGACTGTGACTTGGTCCGTCCTGATTGATGATTTTACCGCGTATTTGATTGAAATCTATTTATTATCATCATTATTTGGGCTGCATGCCATATTTGGGCTTCGTGCCAACTATTTGAACCCTTCGGGGATCTTTGTTGATATTTCCTCACTGTTTTGACTTTATACTTGAACTTAGTCATGTTGTTTTCCACTGTTTTCAAAACTCAGCCATGTTCACTCATTTTTAATACTCAAATGATATTTAAATGATGTTTTGGGCTGAGAAACACCGTTTTACTGTTGCCCGAGAGGCTTATGTGATTTTTGACTGAGTAAGGCCGAGGGCCTATATTGTGAGGATATCTTTTGGGTCGGGCTGCACGCCGCAGCGGTGATACACTAATACTAATTTGAGGCTGAGGGCCCGAGATATGTACGCCACGAGGTGGCTTGATTGTTATGAGGCCGAGGGCCTAGATTTGATGCCACGAGATGGCTTGTTATTGCGCTTGGGCCGTAAGGGGCCCCTCCAGGAGTCTGCACACCCCTAGTGAGTGCGGGTACCCATAGTGATGTGAGATATAGCCCTAGGGGCTGGTATGGTTCTATGTGATTGCCCGAGGGGCTGGTATTGTTCTATGTGATTGCCGAGGGGCTGGTACTGTTCTAAGACATTTCCCGAGGAGCGGATTTGTTGACATTGTGCCCGAGGGGCGAACCTTATGTGCTTATCTTTCTTATTTGCCTGTCATTTACCTGCTTAATTGTGTATTTGTGCCCGAGGGGCGGATTTCTGTGCTTATCTGCGCTAGTTGTTCTGCATTCATTTGCGTAACTGTTGAAAAAGTCATTTTCAAAGAAGTTTAAACTGAGCTAATATGTTTAAGGGATTTTACAGCTTCATTGCTTTCTTACTGGTTTTTGAACTGCTTCTATACAGCATGTTGATGCACTTTTCGTGATTTCTTACCATTCAGACTTTAGTTATGATTATTACTCACTGAGTTGGAGTACTCACTTTACTCCCTGCACCTTGTATGCAGATTCAGACATTTTTTGGACCCGATAGCGGGTACTGATTGATCTGAGGTAGAGTCGTCGGAGTTTAGCAAGGTAGCCGCCGGCGTTCGCAGCACTGCTTTCTCTCTCTTCATTCTACTAGACTGTACTGAGTACATTTCAGACTTTGTCAATTGTATTTAGACTTAGTAGATGCTCATGACTAGTGACACCCCGGTATCGGGCTGAGTTGGGTTGTATTCCGCGAATTGTTTTGTATTGTCATTGTTACTTCTGAGTTTATATCATGTTTTAGACGTAATGCTTATTGTTTAATTGCATTAAGACTAGATTGGGAATGTGTCGGCTGGCCTTGTCTTCACGAGAGGCGCCATCACGACCGGGTCTGGGTTTAGGGTCGTGACATTCTGTATGTTCTTTGGAGAGGTCATGGGATTGACTGGACATAGGGTTCTCAAAATAATGGTAGACAGGGTTTAGCAGAAATGGAAAGACAGTGGGAGTGGAGAAGAGACCAGAAGTGTGCAGAGTAGTAGAGTGCGAGAGACAGTGATGACCAGAACTTGATTTCAAGGAAGGTGATGAAATTGGGACGGTGCTAGTAGTGGTAGACTGAGACGATTGTTCGATCGCCATTAGAAGAATACTTTCCAGACAGGTAGCTTAGAGAGAGTGAGAGATGAAGAGTGAATTCTAGCTGTACAACGAAGAAGAAGGTTCATGACTTGTCGTAGGACGCAAAAAAAGATTTATTGGAAGAGGAGCTAATGATGAGTGAAGAAAGAAACAGGTTCTGAATAGTCCTAGAGACGGCGGTAGGTTTGTGGGAAAGAGGTGAAAGGATTTGATGGACAAGACATGACGCACAGACCTTGGAAATTTTGATGATGTGGCAGCTGAATTACAGGACAATTATTACACTTTTTTGTTTAGAAATGGCATGCAAAAATTAAGCTCATTACCACTAACCTGAGATACGAGAACCTGATGCCAGAGCAATTTTTTTGAACAAGATTTCAACAGCTCCCCCTTTTTGCAACTCATAACTGTACCTTTAGCTTCTATGATCGTCATGCGTGTTTACCTATAACGGTATTGATGTGAGTTAGGATTGGTTAGAAAACACTTTAGCTACCTTTACCTGATGGTCTCTTACACAACCAGCGGATTGAAGATCAGGTTCTTCATTAAATTCATGTGACTCCATCTTCTCCTTGATTTCTCTGGAATGTTCACTTCTTGAGGTTTTGTTGCCAATATCTGGAATTTGATGTGCTTTCCATCGATCAAACCTTCCTTCATACTGATCCTCGGATGAAGATCTCACCCTTCAATTTTTTTCTTTCAGTTGTTGATGTGGTCATTTCGTTTTGCTTCCTTGTCTCCCAGAAGATGAGGCATTAATCATCACAGGTGCACTTTGGTTTCCCAATTAGAGACAGAAGTTGGTTGAGAAGAGAAATATGGAGGTTCACTTGATTTCCCATGCTATAAGTTTTGCTATTTGCGTAGTGCCATTAGCTGCATCTTTACTTCTTCCTTCAGCTTCATTGGTAGCCAGAGCTGTACCAGGTTTTTTGTGAGACGCGAAGAATGCAGCTGCGTTGTCTTTTGCCAGTCTCCTTCATCTTGCTCACTTTAACATCCTCCTGATTTGAATCCTCAGATGTTTCTACATGAGCATCTCCTGTCATTTAGTGCTTCCTTTGTTGGAGACCTTTTGACCTTGTTTTGTGGGTTGTTCCCCAGAGGGATTCCTTCACTCGTCTGTTTGCATTGTGCTTCCCAAGTTGATCCTTCCAGTTGTCAGGGGAAAGGCATTTCTTCCAATTGGCGGTTCCTGGCGAGTTTTGATTTAGGAAGAACCTGGTTGGACACCTGTTCTCCAATAGAGAGCAGTGTTCACTCCTTTTTCCCAGAGCTTTTTTTGGTGATTCCATAGGCGACAAGCACTATCCATGCTTCATTTTCCAGTTCCGTCTTTTCCTATTCGAGTCCCAAGAGAACATTTCTGCCTTTTTATTTACAGAGAATGTACCCTTTACTTTCTTCTTAAGGATACATTCCCTTCCTGCAGGATTTACAGTGAGAAGCATTTCCTGATGTTTTCAGTTGCGTGCTTCAGGCATTCACTATCCACAGTCCATCGCAGTCTGCTTTCTCTCACTACTCCCTACACATGCTCATCAAGGGTTAGATTTAGGAACCCAAACTAGTTTGGGTCCCTTGTTATTTTAAAAAGGATGAATGAGAGATTTCCTAGTCCATGCAGGCAGCATCCGCTTTTTGCTAGTGGTACCTCGTCCTTTGCTCGTAGTCACTCTATTAGTGAGCGTTTTGTTCTTCTGAATAGACTGAACCCTGGCTTGACAATTTTCTTTAAAATGCCCATTGTTTCCGCAGTGGGTACATAGCCAGTTATCAGGTACAGTGACATACTTGCTGTGTGGGTTGTAGGGAGTTTTCTCCCTTTGAAACCCGATGCCCTGCTTGTTCCCACTATTGTTGAGATACATGGCAGTAACAACATCTGAGGACCAGGTCCACTTCAAGGATTTTTCAAGATCATTTTTTACTTTCTCCAACTCAGCTTGGAGTTGCTGATTTCTCTCGAGTTCACTGCCAAGACTGGTTTTTACAACAATTAACTCATTTTCCAGCAGGATGTGCGACTCACTAGCTACTTCCTTCCCTTTCCCAACACTTACATTCCTATGTTCTCTATTGAGTCCCTCAATGGTTTCCTCTAGATCAATGCATATTGCTAACAAGTCATCCCTTTCATCTTCAGTAGATGCGACTTTTTCTTCTAAGGCGTGTTTCTCATTGTTAAGGCCTCCTATTGTTTCTTTTAGACCAACAACTACTACAATCAGGTCGTCTCTCTCATTTTCCACACTGGTTATTCTTTCATTCAAGGGCTCCTTCTCTCTTTCAAGATTAGCTATGGTCTTATCTCGGTCTACTACACATACTACTAGATCATCTCTAGATTGCTCTGCCTCTCCTAGTTCTATTGTGAGGGTTTCCTTATTGTTTATAAGGCTATAATAGGCATCAGTTAAGACATTTGATAAAGACCTTAGCTTCTTGGAAGAATAGGATTTCAGATTTATCTGAACATCTCGGAAGCTTACCTCATCGTCTTCATCTTCATCATCATCATCATCATCTGACTGGGCAATCAGCGCGAACAGTGAGTCGTAATTTGTTGCTTTAGTTTCCACTGCCAACAGGGAACTATTTTCTGCATCTGATTCCCTTTCGGATTCACTTGAGGAGTCTCCCCAAGCAGTAAGGGCCTGCTTAACAATATTGTCTGCAGCACTTTTTCGATTGAATCTTTTTTCGGGAACCAGGTTCCTTTTTCCTGCCTTGTCAGGATTCTGCTTGTACTGCTCCTGTTTTGCAGGTGGGCAGTCTTTGACGAAATGCCCTGACTTTCCACATCCGTGGCAGAGATCGTTGTTCCTTGTTTTGCTTGAACTGCCCCACTTTGGTATACCACCGTTTCTTCGAACCATTTTTTGAAATCTCTTAATAAGATAGGCCATGTCACTATCTTCATCACTTGAATCACTCCTTTCAGCTTTAAGCACTAGGTTCTTCTCCTTCTTAGGCTCCCTTCTTTCATTGTCCTTCTTTCTCTTCATCTCGTACGTTTTCAGATTACCAATCAACTCATCCATGGTTAGAGTCTGTAGATCTTTGGCTTCCGTGATGGCATTTACCTTACTTTCCAAAGACCCAGGTAGGATGCTAAGGATTTTCCTTACGAGCTTATTTCTGGGAATGACATCTCCAAGTGAATGAAGCTCATTTATGATGGAGGTGAATCTAGTGTGCATATCTTGTATAGATTCATCATCCTTCATCCTAAAAAGTTCATATTCTGTGGTGAGCATGTCGATCTTAGATTGTTTGACCTGAGTGGTTCCTTCATGAGCGGTTTGCAATGTCTCCCATATTTCCTTGGCAGTTTTGCAAGTTGAGACTCTGTTGTACTCATCAGGTCCTATGTCACACATCAAGATTTTCTTGGCACAGTAGTTCTTTTCTACAGCTTTTCTGTCAATGTCGTTGTACTCTCTTCTTCCTTTCGGCACCATATGCCCTATTTCTTCAATCTTCTTCATGGGAACATGTGGACCATCACATATAATGTCCCACATCTCTGAATCTTCTGCCATAATGAAATCATGCATCCTGATCTTCCACCAGCCGTAGTATTGACCATTGAATCTGGGAGGTCTATAGGTTGATTGTCCTTCTTCAAAGCTTGGTGGAGCAGCCATTGAGGATTCCTCCTAGGTGTTAGCCTGATAGGAGAAACCTGCTCTGATACCAATTGTTGACTTATGTGAGTCCACCAAATTATAGAGAACCTGGTCCTCTATGAGACTGATACGCAGAATGCTGTAAGGTCTGAATGTAAAGAAGGCCAGAGATTTTCTAGGTGGAAAAATCCCACACAAGGGGATCAAAAAACCACGACCTACACCTGTAGGCTTTAAACTCAACTAACTTTTAATCTACCTATTACAAGCCACTTTGCAAACTCCCTTTTGCAAAGACTTCAAACTAACTTGTGATGCACCACCACAAGCCACTCTACAACTCTCCTAGTTACAGAGGATTTAACTTATGACTATTTCTAGTCACAACATAAACTCTAAAGTTTACGAATTTGGTTTGTTCCTAAGATAACGCTTCTAAGAAAGCAAACTAGGAATTACAATATAGAACAATTAACAAGATTACAACTCAACTATGGACGTACATGAGACTCGATTAGAAGCTGATCCTTAGTGGAGTTGTCTTCTTGTTCTTGACACACACAGTGACTTCAAGGCTAGATGAACTTTGTTATGCTTGAGAGAATGTCACTGAATTCACAGAGGAAGTATGTCTTGCACCAGGTTGTTTTATCACAAAAGATATCACAATGAGTAGTGATGTCGACTCTTGGTGTACCTCTCACAGTGAGAGGTGACTGCTGCACAGTCTGCACATCCACTTCTGGGCAGTTGCGTTCCAGCTGGATAGTGGGCTTCGTACTTCCTGTCAGGACACACCAACAGACCAGGTCCTAGTTGTGTTCCTCTTCTGTAACAATTGCCAGATGATCACTTTCTTCTGTCACGTTCCAGCTGTGTACTTGACTTGTACTTTCTGTCAGAGAACCCTGAAGCAGCAGGTCCCTGTTGTGTTCCTCTTTATCTTGATTGCGTACAGTCACTGACTTGCTTATGTCGGAGAACCCTAAAGAGCCAGATCATCAGGTCTCTGTTGTGTTTCTCCCTTTGCTGATTTTCAGGCTTCAATTAGTTCACATGAAATGTATGTCCTGTGTGCCAGGTGCTCTATCTAGTTCTTCATGATAAATTTGTTAGATCATCAAAACATCAAAACAAGTTTGTTAGATCATCACCCTCCCATCCGAAATTCTCCTTGATACACACGCTCAACCTATTTACTATGAAGACTCTACCATAATCTGTACCTAATGCGGATGTTTAGGGCATAACCTCCACTATTGTCCAAAATTTTCAACCCCTCCCCCCTTCCCCCGCCCACTTCGAATAGTCAACCAGAAACAAACCCACATGCATCCCCCAGTGAAGATAGCCTAAATAGCCAATGGAAAACTGTTAACTATACAAAGAACAAAAAACCTACTAACCCTAAAGACAATCAATCTATCCAAACCACCTTCCATAATCAAAACCACCCTCAGCAACCAGACCTCCCTAACAAAAAACTTATGGACCCACTGACCCCACACGATCCCGCAAAACCAACCAATACCACCACACTACAAAACCAATTGAACTACCAATTCCTATCCCTACACCGGACCCACCCCATATAAAAAATAATACCACACAAGACAACCCTATACCACCTACAACACAATCAATTAATCATACCCCTAACAAGTCCAAACCATCATCATCACCCCCCTCCAATTCCCTACACCCACGCCTACAGTAAACCTGAGAGAAGAAAATCATCTTTTTAGATCACCCCCCCCCCCCCCTTTTACCCTCTAATCCGTAAAGCAATTTCCAAACACTTACTTCCAAAATATAATACCAACAAAAAACAATCTAGGATAACCAATTATATGGACCCCTACTCGCATGAACACGGCACACAAAAGGCCTCCATAGCATCAGGTGACCAAGTATGCGATCCTATTTGTGCAGATTTTCCAACAGCACCAATAAAAAGTAAAATACAAATAAGAGTAATGGCATTCAATCTCATATTGCAAGAAATCCTAAATCCTACTACATCTCTACAAAAATCCATATCACCTACTACAACACCTAAAACCCAAATTACTCAAACTATACCTCAATCATCATCTCAACCTTCACACTCCTCTACCTCACCATCATTGCAACCCAAAGAAACACCATCCAACAGTACTCCTACAACCTCAACTCCACAAACACACGGCAAACCTTTGCATGCAAACTCCAATTCCCTCAACCAATTACAATGGCCTCTAGCCACAACTAATCTCTGAAAATCTACCTACCTCAACCCCAAAGGCTTCTTCAAATACCCCCCCCCCCCCAACATTCCAAGCCACTACCACAATTCCAGAACCATCTCCCACTACTCATTGCACTACCAATAACTCCATGCATCGTTCAAACAACAACCACAGGAATCACCACCACCAATACCGGCACCGGAGATACATAAACAACGTCCAAATAAAATCACCACCATCTCATCCTCCCCTCTCCTTCACCCCCCCCCCCCCCCACCTCACTTAATCATCCAACACCAACCAAACCATGCACAGCAGAGGCCATTACTACACCCCAGACTCCCTCTTATACACCACCATCCAACTATTCCTCCACAACAAATACCACCACCATACCAATTTCCACCAATAGACCTGCAATTACTATAAAATCATGTCACACTCCTTTTAGAGACATCAGAAGAGATGGCCCTCACAGTGCACGAGGGAGCTCCAAACCAAGCACAGCAAAATCAAGTCTTGCACTTGATTCACCAACAAGATATCACCCTTTGGCAAATGCAGGAGATCATCAATCATTACCAACAATGGCAGGCACAAGCACTCCATCATCCCATCTTCTTGAATACACACCCACATATCAACTCATCGCCATGGTCACTCAATCAACATCCAGTAGCAACTGCTCAACCACCAATGTCAACACAGATGCAACACCAAGTGATCACCAATCACATCACCAACTCTCCACCTGCTTCTCCACAGCAGGAGAATCAACATCAAGCAGAAGAAGGCAACGACCTGCGGGAGACCTTCATGGAATCAATGATTTTGAACGACTTCCTGACGATCTCCATGTCAGAAAATATTGGGGAAAAAATACCTCTATTCCATGCCCCCAAACCTCCAGAAAACTTCCTCGAATATACGTCTAGATCCCCTATCCTTGGAAGAGAAATATGTGATTCTCATGATCCCAACACTCCAAGACAATCTGCTACCAGCTGCTCTTTACAATCCTCCACGCCTATTAATGCATTTGGAACTTTCACTGGCACCGGAAAGGAGCACCCTACATGATGAAGAATTAATGAAGATAATGATCTGGAATTGTCGGGGAGCTCACAATCAATAATTCCGCCGGAACCTTAGATTCCTGCTTACATGGAATAATCCTTCCATTCTATGCCTTACAGAAACAAGGATGGTAGACCACACTGATCTGCTCATGGAATTCAACTATACTGATCTAATCCAAGTTGCAGCACAAGGTCATTCAGGAGGAATTGTACTTTTATGGCGAGCTCATGATTTGGTGGTCAACCCAGTGGCAGTTACAAGCCAAGAGATTCATGCTTCTTTAGATGTCAATGATCCAAGAACCAACCACCCAACAACTTAGCTATTTTGATGCCATTGGCATCACTACTGTCAGGATTTTGTACTTTGAAGACCCCCCCCCCCCCACCCCACACACACACAGACGCACACACTTTCTCATGTTTATGTTTTCTGTTATGTTTATCGTCCTTACTTGCATGCATGTAGTTTTTTATGTAACTAGTAGTAGCAACTCTAACAATCACCTCTGTAATTCTCGTACTTAACTTATCAATGAAATCCTCCGCTTGTGCAAAAAAAAAAAAATGGATATTACGTCTATCTTCACAAATCAAATATCTTATAATTAGTTTTTCTAGGATAAAGCACAAATCAAAAATTGAAGCACACATAAGGAAGCAAATCATAAAACAATGTAGGGGAGAGTGGAGATTATAAATAAATAAAAAAGTAGTGCTTATGCTAGCGGGCAAATTGTTAAAAAGAGAAAAAAATACAAAGTGTTTCATAAGATCAACATAATACACTGATAACGTAGAAAATCTTTTACACTACGAAGTTACTCAATAAATGTATACAAGTAATCCTCCATAAAAGGTGACTTCGTAATTTCAAATATAAGGCAAATTATTTATTTATATTAAAAATAGACAAAAGATAATACGATAATAAAATTATATTATATATGTATATAAGTAAAAAGCTGACAAAAATATTCAATGAGTTCTTCAATTAGGAAACACCCAACTGTGGGAGCTTCTATTGGTTCATGCGAATAATTGGCAGAAGTAGTACATTTTCATTGAATGATGTCAGCCCTCTACTAATTGATACACATGGTATGCGAGCTACTTTTACGGAATATACTTAAATTCATGTATCTACCTCAAAGAAAACTTGCCTAAAACTACTTGTAGATGGTAGGGGTCGAACTAATTATGTGAGGTGGATTAAGAACGTCCAAACAAATTGGATTGGATTGGAGCGTACCATTTTAGGCAGGACCGTTCAAAATCGAATCGAAACCATTGATCAAACCGAACCGATTGCTTATTGACGTATTGGTATCGGATTATCGAGGTAATGGATGGTAAATGGATTGAGATTTTATAATAAACGGCTTAACGGTTTGGGGGTGGATTACTCAATTTTTTTATCGGGTAACCGTTAACCCGTTAAGAATTTTTATATTTATACTTTTACATAAATTTGTTATTACATTGTTGCATAAGCAGTTGTACATAAAATGATACTTTTAGGGTTTTACCCCTATGTATATAAACTTGTTATTACCCGTCGGCTTGAACAAGCTCACTATTATCTGGTGCAGCCATTTCTTCTCTCAACTGAGTCAGTACACGTTCAATCGTATACTTTCTCTCCCAAACTTTTCTGCTTCAACCTATCACCAATATCTTTCAAGTGAGTTTTGTTAGAAGATAATTTTTATATCTCAAAAATAAAATAGAACATGTTCATTATTATTTATTATTCATGATTAATAGTCTTTATTATAATATTATAATTAACTTTTTATTAGCTTTAATAGCTTTAATTTACAGCCATTTCAATAGCCTTTTAATGACATTTAATAATTTTTGAAACGTTGCTTACAATCTGAAGTT
>NW_017675728.1:53639-61057 GCF_001879085.1 Nicotiana attenuata
TATATATATATATATATATATATATATATATATATATATTCCTATGTGTTACTTTGGGTAGGAGAGTGAACAAAGTTAAAACTTTTCTTCCCTTTTCTTTTGTGCTGGGTTTTCTTTTATTCAATCTTTGTTGTTTCTGCTCCTAGTTTATATTAGAAGACCTTGTTGAATCCTGGGGGATACGCCTAATTTTATTCATTACGGTGTAAGCGAAATATCATTAAGGACAGTGTCTTTGACACGCCTCAGGCTAAACCTTCTATTCTCCATAATCATCCAATATTTTTCCAACAATCTTAAGGATATTTCCGCATTTTTTTTTATTTTGGAGAATCAAATTTGATGTTGTCCAAGTTATTGTTCTAATTCTGAAAAAAAGAACCTACACTTCAAGTTTGCACAATGGTCCTAGGGAGAATACCACTCTTTATTGAAATTATTTTTGTGAGCAAAGAAATATTAATCAAGTTGCTATTTCAATTTTATGCATTATAACATTATGGAAGGTAAATTGCACCACAAAATTAAGGTACGCTTGTTATACTATTTAAATGCGCCAGGGCCTACAATAATGTAGACTTTTATAGTTATCTATTTTTAAAAATATTGAAAGATTTAAGATAGTGGGCTTAAATTTATATTCCAATTTCAATAAACATGAGATATTTCTGACTATACATGATAATCATTCATGTCAAATAGAATTTGACAGATCTTTTTGCTGGAAGGGAAGATGATGATTAATGTGTTAATTTTATAAATCTCCTCCGTATTAGTATGATAGAAATAACAGATAAGTTAAGACCTTCGTGTTTTCTATTCTTGTGACTTATTGGGTAAAGCTATATTATTAGCTTGTTATTTATAAATTGGTGGAACTCTTTATGAGTTGTGAAAATACTATCTCCTTAACTTGAAATTTTTAAAAATGTGGGGCACCATGGTGTCCTGAGTTATCTAGCTTGATCCTAAGAAGAGGGAAAAAAATAGAAAAACTCTTTATTAAAATTATAACATTGAAGCCTTACAAAAATGAGATTTTTTGTGGAAAAAATTTGTATTGGAAGATCAAAAATTTGTTGTATTTCTAACTTCGAAAAGTTATGGTGCTTTGGATCTCTTAGTCATTCGGGTGAAGAAAATCGTTGAATTATGACCTGTTTCCTACTGATTTGAGATATTTCTGCAATTAAAGTTGCTTCTATATTTAGAAAATTTCCTTTGGTACTTGACTACGGAAGATACAAAAAGAAACCAAATCCTTATGTGTTGAAAGATGTTTCAAAAGACACTTGTACAGAAGTCAAGTTTTATTTCATTTGAGATGATTTTATACTTTATTCGAGAAATACTATAAGTTAGTATTTTGTATGCGAATTTTCCACTGTATTAGAAAGATGCAGTGATAATATTGAATCTCTGATTCAGATGAGAAAAAACTACCTGGTTGTTGTGTGATCACCTTTGGTGGGTGTTATGATATTAAAATTGAACCGACAGTAAAGCTGATTAAGCAACCTATTGGCGTGTATTCCACTAGGAATTAAGCCGATAATATTTGTGTCGATGAATTGGGATTGCCAAGGTGCAATAGCCATTGTAAGAAAATAAATCTTTCAATGGGTAAAGTAGACATATTTTTTGAAGATATAATGTCATAAAGCAATTGCTTAGAGATGAGAATTTTTTATACATATTATGTGTAGTCAAAAAAGAATTTGGCCAATCCTTTGACTTATAAGTGAAATATCGAGGGGTTGAGACTTTTGCCAATTTGAGATGTATCAACAATGATGGTAACCCAACCTATGTGATTGGAGATCCCATGAAGTAGGTTCATATGGGTAATAACAAGTCATTAGTTGATCAAACATGCACTATTAAATTATGTCTCTTCCTATGGTGTGTGTGTATATAGTGCAAGACTACAAGGAATGTGAGATTGAGTTATAATACTCGTAATTCAATAATCCAAAGCCCTTTATAGGTGGTGTATTGAGCTGCAGAATACACTTGATGGATGGACCTATATGAGTGTGGAGTGGGGCCGCTCCTATGAAATTTGTGGCGAAATTTCTAGAGCACTCATGAAAACCAGCCGCGTGCATGACCTATTAGCGCAAAACCGCGATAAACAACAAAGTGTGTGGGGGTATAATGTGATAGATAAGACACTAAACTTACAAAAGAATTCTTGGTTCATAGAAGTTTTAAACTTCACCAATTGTTCTGTAAGTTTAATCTTATTTTATCTAGGTCTGGTTCATAGTCCAAGAGACACCAGATTCGACGCATTATGCTCATTTGTGAAAACCCAGCAAAATTTCTTATTTTATTTTATTTTGTGATATTATTTTTGAGATATGTGGGGGATTGTTAGAAGACAATTCTTATATCTCAAAAATAGAATATAACATATTCATTATCATTTACTATCCATGATTAATAGTCATTATTACAATATTATAACTAACTTTTTATTAGCCTTAATGGCTTTAATTTGTAACAGCCATTTCAATAGCCTTTGAATGACATTTAATAATTTTTAAAATGTTGCTTACAATCTGAAGTTAAAATCTGTGGATTATATATATATTTTCCTATGTGTTACTTTGGGTAGTAGAGTGAACAAAGTTAAAACTTTTCTTCCTTTTTCTTTTGTGCTGGGTTTTCTTTTATTTAATCTTTGTTGTTTCTGCTCCTAATTTATACTAGAAGAGCTTGTTGAATCCTGAGGGATACGCCTAATTTTATTCATTACGGTGTATGCGAAATATCCTTAAGAATAGTGTCTTTGACACGCCTCAAGCTAAACNTTCTATCATTTCAGACAGGGGTTCTCAGTTTACATCGCGGTTCTGGAGAGCTGTGTAGCAGGAGTTAGGCACTCGGGTGAGTTGAGCACAGCATTTCACCCCCAGACGGACGGACAGTCCGAGCGCGCTATTCAGATTCTTGAGGACATGCTCCGTGCGTGCGTGATGGAGTTTGGAGGGTCTTGGGATCATTTCTTGCCATTGGTGGAGTTTGCTTATAACAACAGTTGTCAGTCCAGCATTCAGATGGCACCGTATAAGGCTTTATATGGCAGGAGGTGTAGATCTTCGGTGGGTTGGTTTGAGCCGGGTGAGGCCAGGCTATTGGGTACAGAGATGGTTCAGGATGCATTGGAGAAGGTCAAGGTGATTCAAGACAGACTCCGTACAGCCCAGTCTAGACAGAAGAGTTACGCGGACAGGAAGGTTCGTGATGTTTCATATATGGTTGGTGAGCGGGTTCTGCTTCGGGTCTCGCCTATGAAGGGCGTCATGAGGTTTGGAAAGAAAGGGAAGCTGAGTCCGAGGTTTATTAGCCCTTTTGAGATCTTGAGGCGAGTTGGGGAGGTTGCCTATGAGCTTGCCTTACCTCCCAGCTTGGCTGGAGTTCATCCGGTATTTCATGTTTTGATGCTCCGGAGGTATCACGGTGATCCGTCGCACGTGTTGGATTTCAATTCAGTCCAGTTGGACAAGGATCTATCCTATGTTGAGGAGCCAGTGGCTATTTTGGACAGGCAGATCAAGAAGTTGAGGTCAAAGAACATAGCTTCAGTGAAGGTTCAGTGGCGGGGTCAGCCGGCCGAGGAGGCGACTTGGGAGACCAAGCAGGATATACGCAGCCAGTACCCTCATCTTTTCACTTGTTCAGGTATGTTCTCTATGCTCGTTCGAGGACGAACGAATGTTTAAGTGTAGGAGGATGTAACGACCCGGCCGGTCGTTTTTGGAATTTACGCCCCGATCCCCCATTAACTGCTTCCCCTAAGTTCATTTCTGCTATTTTGGTTTGCTGGGACGTTCGGTGTTGGGATTCGGAGTGTTTTGGGACACTTAGTCCCTAAATGAGAGCTTAAGAATTGAAAAATGGTCCGTAATCGGAACAGTGTGAAGAAGACCTCGGAATGGAAATCCGATGGTTCCGTTAGCTCCGTTAGGTGATTTCGGGGTTGGGAGCGTGTTCGGGATGTATTTTGGAGGCTCGTAGCTCATTTAGGCTTGAAATGCCGAAGTTTGAATTTTTGAAGTTTCTGGTCCGATAGTGAGTTTTTGATCCGAGGGTCGGATTGGAATTCCGGAAGTTGCAGTAGCCCCGTCATGTCATTTCGGATGTGTGTGCAAAATTTCAGGTCATTCGGGCGAGGTTTGGTTTGGTTTTTGATCGAAAGTGTGTTTTGTTGGAATTTGAAGTTCTTAGGCTTGAATCTTTGATTAATTCGTGTTTCCGGCGTTGTTTTAGGTGGTTTAAGGATTGGTACAAGTTGGAATGATGTTATGGGATATGTCCGTAGGCTTGGTTGAGGTCCCGGGGGCCTCGTGTGTGTTTCGGATGCTCATCCGAGCAATTTGAAGTTTGGAAATGTTGCAGAAAGTTGCAGGTCTGAATTCCTTCTTCGCGTTCGAAGAGAAGGCACCGCGTTCGCGTAGTAGTAGCCATCCTCTCATCGCGTTCGCGGCCACTCTCCCGCGTTCGCGTAGTGTAAGTCTGGAGAGGGGGGCCCGTTCCTCTTCGCGTTCGCATAAGATCACCCGCGTCCGCGTCCGCGTAGCTTCACTATTTCCTCCATCGCGTTCGCGTAAGCCTTGTCGCGTTCGCGTAGTTCTTGATCCCCTGGCCTTCGCGTTCGCGCTCCTCCCTTCGCGATCGCGAAGGACATTTTTTGGCCCTGATATTTTCCTTCTTCGCGAACGCGTGCTTCCTATCGCGTTCGCGATGCTTTAGACTCCTAAACAGTACTTAACATTTCAAAAACGAGGTTTTGCCATTTTTATCAAAACTCAAGGTTTGGAGATCGGATTTGGGAGCAATATCAAGGGTTTTTCAAGGGCAATCACCGGGTAACGATTCTTTACTCTCCTATGACTAAAACCCATTAATCTAATCGCAAATTCACCCTTTAATTTCGTGTTTTTGAATGGGAAGTGGGTAAACTTCTTAGACCTAACTATGGGGTTTTGAGGGGTCATTTGACCTCCGATTTGGGAGATTTTTATATGGTTAGACTCGTGAGAGTACGAGGGTTCTGAAAAGGTAAAAATTATTCGATTCCGAGGCGATGGCTGGAGGGGCATTTTGGTCATTTTACCTATTTTCGCGCCCTAGCTCTAAATTTAATAGTGGAATCAGTTGTTTGCAATATTATTTACGATATGTAATTGAATTAAATAGATTTGGGCCATTTGGAGTCGGATACTCGTGGCAAAGGCGTGGTTTCTATTGATATTGAACCGGTTCGAGGTAAGTGGCTTGTCTAACCTTGTGTGGGGGACCCTTTTCCCTTAGGATTTGTTGTTTGTTGATTTGAGTGCCTTGTACGCGAGGTGACGAGCGCGTACTTGAGCCAATTGTTGAAAAATCCGGTTTTTACTTGAGATATTGAGACTGAGTTGCCTTCATATTTGCCTTGTTTTACTTGCAGTTATAATCTGTGTTAGATTAGAAAAGCATGTTTAGTTGATTTAACTTGCCTAATTATTTAAGTTGCCTTGACTGTACTACGTGAAGCATGCTAGGCTAGTACTACCTGATGTTTGTCTTTTGTACTTCATTTCTGAATATCTTCTGGTTGTGGTTGCGCATTTACATTGGGACTACGGATGTGGGATTCCGGTGGCTCCCCCCTTGTTTGTTTACTTTGGGACTGCGGGTTCGATTCCCGATAGATCCCCCTGCACATTTACTTTGGGGATGCGGGTTAGATTCCCGATAGATCCCCCTGCCTATTTACTTTGGGATTGCGGGTTAGATTCCCGATAGATCCCCCTGCACTTTTACTTTGGGACTGCGGGTTCGATTCCCGATAGATCCCCCTGCACTTTTACTTTGGGACTGCGGGTACGATTCCTGATAGATCCCCCTGCACATTGATCCCTCTAGGTTCATAGGAGTCACGGAACACAGGCCGGTTTATTAGAGTCTCGTTGATCGGTACGGAGACGTCTGTACTTATCTACGAGAGGCTATGTAACCGTTAGGAAAATTTCACTTCATTTGATTCATGTCGTGCGAGATTTTTGAACATCAATTCTAAACTTCCGACTTCTATTCTCTCACAGATGGTGAGGACACGTGCTACTCGAGATGATTAGACACCCGTGCCCCCTACTGCAGCCGTCAAAGGCCAGGGCCGGGGTAGAAGCCGAGGACGCACGCGTGGTGCAGCCAGGGCACCTGCGCGAGCTGCAGCCGAGGTACCACCAGCAGACCCAGCCGGAGTTCAAGCGCCCGACACGCCTACTTCCACTACTACTCCAGCCCTTCAGGAGACTTTGACTCAGTTCCTGAGCATGTTTGGTACGTTGATTCAGGCCGGATTGATTCAGGTTGTACCGACTACTTCACAGATCGGGGGAGGGACCCAGACTCCCGCCGCCCCCACTCCAGAGCAGCGAGTTCCCATTGGTCAGGTTCCAGGTGTCATGGCGACACAGCCTGTGGCCCCAGTTCAGCGGGTGGTGAGGACCTCTTGCCAAGTAGGAGACAGGTGGGTCCAGGAGAGAGAGGACAGACGAGGTCAGGAGGGACAGTATAGAGGGGTGAGTAGACCTCATAGACCGGGGAGATATACTGGTCATTATTTTGGAGGCAGGGTGCGTCACGGTAGAGGTTTTGTGGGTCAGCCAGCTCAGTTTGCATCATAGATTTCACCTAGAGTTCAGGTGTCCAGGGGTCTCGGAGTACCCGTACTGCACAGTTTCCACCCCCACGTCGGCCGCGAGGTTGTTTTGAGTGTGGTGACATACGCCATGTGGTGAGGTATTGCCCTAGACTTGGGAGGAGTGCACCTCCACAGACTTCTCAGCCACAGCATACCCCGCAGAGTTCTCAGGCTATGGTTACAGCCCCAGTTGCTACCCCACCTGCCCATACCGAGGTTGTTGCCTCCGATTCTGTTATCACAGGTATTGTCATGGTTTGTTATAGAAGTGAATCGGTTCTATTCGATTTAGGCTCTACTTACTCTTATGTGTCTTCTTACTTTGCTCCGCATTTGGGTGTACCTCGGAATTTCCTTGAGTTTCTCTGTTCATGTTTCTACTACTGTGGGAGATTCTTTTGTTGTGGACCGCGTTTATCGGTCATATTTGGTTACTATTCGTGGTTTTGAGACCAGAGCGGATTTATTGTTATTCGGTATGGTGGATTTCGACATTATTCTGGGCATGGACTGGTTGTCGTCCCATTTTGCTATTCTTGATTGTCATGCCAAGACCGTGACGCTGGCTATGCCAGGTATTCCGCATGTCGAGTGGAGTGGTACTTTAGATCACACTCCCAGTAGAGTTATCTCTTTTCTTAAAGCTCAGCGCATGGTGGAGGAGGGGTGTGCCGCGTATTTGGCTTATGTGAGAGATGTTAGTGTTGATACCCTTTCTGTTGAT
>NW_017675729.1:0-5609 GCF_001879085.1 Nicotiana attenuata
AGATCAGTTTTATGTCTGCAAATGGGACCAACTGGTTTGATGTTGATTTTCAAGTAATAGACATCCCAGCATCATACAACTTATTACTGGGACGACCTTGGATCCACGCCGCTGGAGCTGTAGCATCAACCTTGCACCAGGCAGTGAAATTTGAGTGGAATCACCAAGAGGTGATTTTTCATGGTGACGGGAGTAACCCCATATACAGTCGCCAAACCATCCCAGCGATTGAAGGAAGAAGGAAGCTAGGAGGAGAAACCTACCACTAGATTGAGGGAGTCAACACCGTGGACAAAGATAAGTGGTGGGATAACAAGATAGAAAGTATACTGAATTGGAGCGGGTATGAACCTGGCAAAGGGCTCGGCAAGAACCTCCAAGGAATCACCAAGCCTATCAAACTGAATAAACATGGCACCACTTTCGGGTTAGGGTATGGATATACTTGGCTAGAATTCAGGAACTGCTCGCCACCATGGCGCGGCCCTTACTACCCGCTGGAGCACCCAATACCCCGCCTGGAGCAAACTTTCCAGCCAGCAGACATCATATATGGGTCAGAGGAAGATGAAACATTGGCAGCAATGAAGAACCTGTTCTTGGAAGATGACAATATGGACTGTCATGTCATTCTCGAGGAGGAAGGGGAGGAAGGCCCTTCCATACAAGCTCTGAGCCGAGGAGCGCGCCTCAACAATTGGTCCATTAGAACCACCAAGGCCTGGAAAGCTTCGGGGTAGCAAGGCTGAACAAAGCACTATGCATTATCTTTTACTTTTTTGCTAGTTGATTTCCCTTCAGTATTATCTTTAAAATTTTGAAAAGAGCTCCGATGTTCAAAACGATTTTGGAATTTATCAAAGTATTTCAGTTTCGTATAAGTCTCGCTCTTATTATTTTTCTCTATCATTTATTTTATTTTACACAGCATTACTATTACTTATCTTGATGAACCGACGAGTGTGACATGTGACGAGGTAACGCAACAAACGGATATAGACTCAGAAGAGGATGAGATACCAGAAGAGATCGTTAAAGAGGTCGAGGACTTTGAAAATAGACCTAAGTCAAACCTGGATGAAAATGAGGTCGTCAACCTGGGGAACACAGAGAATGTCAAGGAAACGCGCATCAGTGTTCACCTGTCACCGTCAGAAAAGGAAGAGTACACGGAGTTCTTAAAAGAATATGAGGACATATTTGCCTGGTCGTATGATGATATGACCGGTCTCAGTACATCTATTGTAGCTCATAAACTGCCAACAGACCCAACATGTCCGCCGGTAAAGTAGAAACTCAGAAAGTTCAAGCCAGATATAAGTTCTAAAATCAAGGAAGAAGTTACCAAACAAGTCAAAGCCAAGGTCCTCAGGGTAGTGGAGTACCCAACATGGTTAACCAACATTGTGCCAGTGCCAAAGAAGGACGGGAAGGTCAGAGTCTGTGTCGACTACCGGGACCTCAACCGGGCTAGTCCGAAAGATGACTTCCCCTTACCGAACATACACATCCTGATCGACAACTGCGCCAAGCACGAGCTGCAGTCATTCGTCGATTGTTTTGCCGGATATCAACAGATATGGATGAACGAAGAAGACGCGGAGAAAACGGCTTTCATCACGCCGTGGGAAATGTATTGTTACAAGATGATGCCCTTTGGATTGAAGAATGCTGGGGCCACCTACATGAGAGCCATGACTACTATTTTCCATGACATGATACACAAAGAGATCGAGGTATATGTAGACGACGTCATCATCAAATCCAAGAGAGCCACTAATCACATGGAAGATCTGAGGAAGTTCTTCAACAGACTGAGAAGGTACAACTTGAAACTGAATCCCGCCAAATGTGCATTCGGGGTTCCCGCCGGAAAACTGCTTGGGTTCATCGTAAGTCGCCGAGGAATAGAACTGGATCCGTCAAAGGTTAAAGCCATTCAGGAATTGCCGCCGCCAAAGAACAAGAAAGAGGTTATGAGTTTCTTGGGGAGACTCAACTACATCAGCCGTTTCATAGCCCAGTCCACTAATTTGTGAACCAATCTTTAAGATGTTGAAAAAGGACGCCGCCACTAAATGGACTAATGATTGTCAAAAAGCCTTCGACAGAATCAAGGAATACCTGTCAACACCGCCAGTCCTGGTTTCGCCCGAACCAGGTAGACCGCTATTGCTCTACCTTGCAGTACTGGATGGGGCATTCGGTTGTGTTTTGGGACAACATGATGAAACGGGGTGAAAGGAGCAATCCATCTACTATCTCAGCAAGAAGTTCACCCGTATGAGGCGCGGTATTCCCTGCTAGAGCGCACGTGTTGTGCTCTGACTTGGGTAGCTCAGAAGTTGAGGCATTATTTCTGTGCCTATACCACTTATCTCATATCAAGGATGGATCCGCTAAAGTACATCTTTCAGAAGCCCATGCCCATGGGCAAGCTATCCAAATGGCAAATCCTGCTGAGTGAATTCGATATTGTCTACGTGACCCAGAAAGCAATCAAAGGACAAGCACTGGCCGATCATCTTGCCGAAAACCCCGTGGGTGGAGAATACGAGCCTCTAAAGACGTATTTTCCTGACGAGGAGGTCTCCTTCATAGGAGAAGACATTGCAGAATCCTATGGCTGGAGAATGTTCTTCGATGGAGCAGCAAACTTTAAAGGAGTTGGCATAGGAGCAGTTCTAGTATCAGAAACAGGTCAGCATTATCCATTTGAACTACGCCTGACCTAATTCCCTTTTAAGAGGGGATACGTAGGCAGCCCTATGGGTTCGGTCAAAACTCAATAAAATTTTCATTTCCCCCACTATTGGAAACTGGGGAAGAATTTTGAGGAGGACCCTCAAAATTCCGAAGTTGATCTTCAGCCATTCTCCAACGCGCAGCCGTCAGAAGCACCAGCCCAGTAAACTGGGGCAGAATTTTGAGGAGGACCCTCAAAATTCCGGAGCAAGAGAGGTCGCAATATTTGAACCGCGTCGCAGTCGTCGGTTCATCTAAAAGAAAATCATTTTATTATTATTTATGTCTTTACATCATATTTTTGAAAGTTATGCATGGCTACTATCAAATCGCTTTGTTTAGCGACGCTACCCCCCAATGAAAACAAGAGCTGAGCAGGACGAGCGAGGTCCGTGGGAAGACGAACTAACCTTCCCCCTTTACAAAACTCACGATCTTTCTTTGAATGCAGGCACCCCAGAACATAGAACCATCAGATACGGTTACATGTTCATTTTTTGCAGGAGTACAACTCTCAGAATCATCGCTCACTTACAAGTGTTGTCCACACATGACATCCCCGACAGCCACAACGACGCAATCAACTATCAGCTATCATCTATCAGCTAAGAGTTTTCGTTACTACTCACCTTTATCTGTATTTTGCATAAGGCTACCTTTCTGCCTTCCGAGGTTAAGCTCTACCTCCACCTGCATTTTCTGCATAAGGCTACCATTCTACCTTCCGAGACTAAGCATTATCTCCATCTGCATTTCTTGCATTGCATAAGGCTACTTTTCTGCCTTCCGAGACTAAGCACTGTCTCCATCCTACATTTCCTTGCATTGCATAAGGCTACTTTTCTGCCTTCCGAGACTAAGCACTGTCTCCATCCTACATTTCCTTGCATTGCATAAGGCTACTTTTCTGCCTTCCGAGACTAAGCACTGTCTCCATCCTGCATTTTCCTGCATTGCATAAGGCTACTTTTCTGCCTTCCGAGGTTAAGCTCTACCTCCATCTGCATTTTTCTGCATCGCATAAGGCTACTATTCTGCCTTCCGAGGTTAAGCTCTACCTCCATTTGCATTTCCTGCATTGCATAAGGCTACTATTCTGAAATATCACCACTTCATTTAAATCCTGCATCGGCTGAAATATCGCCACTTCATTTAAATCTTGCATCGGCTGAATGATCGCCATTTTACTTACATTTTTTCCCTGCAAGCTAGCAACAGATGATATAATAACAGGCAAAGTAGAAATTGGGACCCAAGAAAGCATACCTGAGGTGCGCTGGAAGCGGTTTCAGCTCCAGCTGTTGGTGGTTCCTCTATTGAGTTTTTGCAGGTGGTGCAGCTCTCTCTTCTAAATAAAGGGGCTCAAACTCAGGTTCCCTCTTCCAGAATCCTTGGCCTTCGAGTTCCATGACCCACTCTGCCAACCTTCACCATCCATCTCCTCTAAATTTGTCAAGCAAAGCTCCCAATGGATCTTTGGCATTCAGGGTTCTCATCGTCTTCATACAGGATCACATCCCACAGCTTTCCACTAGTGAGCAATGTGCATATTCACTGGGTCTCCTCATAGATTGTTGAACGTTGAATATTACTTCTTCATGCGTTCAACCTCATTTTTAATTCCCCAGTTTTTACAATCAATCAATGCTCTTCCCAGTGGCTAAGAATGGCCTCCCCAGAATGATGGGGTATCTCCTCATCTACTTGGCAGTCCAGAATAACTAAGTCTGCAGGGAATACAAATTTTCCCATTGTACCAGCACATCATCAAGAATCCCCGTCGGTCTTTTTAACCGTGCGGTCAGCCAGTTGCCAACAGAATCGAAGTCGTCTAGCTAATGCCAATGCCCAGTTTTGTTATATATTGCCAAAGGCATCAAGTTTATGCTGGCTCCTAGTCACACAAATGCTTTTGCAAAAGCAAACTCCTAATCGTGCACGGAATAGTGAAGCTACCTGGATCAGACATCTTTTGAGCCATGGGGTCTTGTCACTACTGAACTGCATATCTGTGTCGGAGTTACTGTGGATAGGTCCTGAAAGTCAAATTTCCGTGACATCAGGTCCTTCATCATTTTTGCATAGCCTTGCATTTCCCTCAAAGCATCCATTAGAGGTATATTCAATTGAATCTGACGAAGCATCTCCATGAATTTCCTGTATTGATCTTCTTTCTTTTGTTTTGCCAGTCTCTGAGGGAAAGGTGCAGGCATCACTCTTTGTCCATTGCTTGCTGGCTGTTCTTTGTTGGAATTTTGTGGCACAAGAGGTACCACCTGTTCTGCAACTTGTTCACTTTCTTTATCCTTACCCTTATCGACCTGAGCCTGTTCAACCACCACTTCAGTGAGTTCTGCTGATTCATCTGTCTCTAATGGAACTGGAGTTGCTGGTGTAGTATCTCTTCTGGATTGAGCAACTTCTTTCTCCCTGTCTAAATCTCTCCCATTCCGAAGACTTACTGCCATTAGCTGATTCGGATTTTGCTCCTTTGGGTTAATGTTCGTGTCGGCTGGCAATGTTCCCTGGGGGCGGTTATTTAAGGCCATGGACAGCTGCCCCAGTTGAGTTTCAATACCCTTAATTGCTAAGTCATGCACTGCCAACTTTTCCTGCATCTTACCATTTGTTCCAATGAGTTGTTGCAACATACCCCTGATTTTTACCATGTTGTTGTCCTGTTGCTGATGAGGTGGCTGATATGTCAACTTTTGCTAGTGTTGCTGTTGATAGCCCTATTGTCTCTGATATGGCACCATTTGGCCTTGGGGTCGCATACCTCAAGGTTGTGGCATGTTCGGTTTGTACTGCTGGTTGGGTGCTGGTCCCCATTGTTGTCCTCCTTGCCTCTGACCCCAAAATTA
>NW_017675729.1:17098-35223 GCF_001879085.1 Nicotiana attenuata
TTGACATAATTCATATCCTCTCTTAACCCTTGGTTGTCACCTTCTCCACTCCATGAACACACATAAGACTGATTAATGCAAGGTGTACACAGTCCTCCATTTGTTGTGTCAACGATATGCACTTGCTTTGTACCCATCTCATCAATCTTCTTTGTCAGTATACTCATCTGAGTCATGAGTGTGGCTATGTTCTCTACATGAGAATTATTTGGGTCAAGAGGAACTGAAGGCACTATTGGTGTCAGGGTCGTACCTCTCGTCATCCACCCCGAATTCTGGGCCATCTTGTCAAGAAGGATTTTACACTCTGTGAATGTCTTGCTCAGGAATGCACCCCCAGCTAAAGCATCTACATTGGCTTTTAAATTGTCTGCTAACCCCATGTAGAATCTCTGGCCGAGCATCTGGTCTGGAATACCATGGTGGGGACACTTCACTAGCATCCCTTTGAATCTTTCCCAAGTTTCTTGCAAGGTCTCAGTGGGCGTCTGCTTGTACTGCAATATCTCATCAATCTGTCTTGCAGTCTTGTTGGGCGGGTAAAACTTGTTCAGGAACTGCTTGACTAATTCCTCCCAAGTGGCAATGGAATTTATTGGGAGCGAATTCAGTCAAGTCTGAGCTTCCCCAGTCACAGAGAGCAGGAACAGTAACAGCTTGATAGCTTCTTGGGTCACATTTGGCTGCCTTTGGATCACACAAATCGACAAAAAAATTGCAGGTGTTGTTGAGGGTCTTCAATGTGTGACCCAGTGAACAATCCCTTATTCTGCAGAAGATGCAGCATGTTGTTGGTGATCTGGAATGTCTCCGCTTGTATTTGGGGCACAACAATGGCGGTGGCCAGGTTATCAGTTGTTGGCTGTGCCCAATCATAAAGTGCAGTTTCTGGCACAAGAGGTGCCACCACTGCTTCGTTTGGCACTCCTTCGTCCGGCACAAGAGGTGCCCGATTATTTGCATTGATGTTTTCCTGTTGTCCATTTCAGTTGCGAGTTGGTGTGTTTGTTGTGATTGTTTGTTCTTCTTGTTGGCACGGTTTAATGCCCTGAATGTTTTCTCGGGGTCTGAGTGTCCTTCAAGCAGTTCACCAGTCCTCGAAGAATCTCTAGGCATACACCTAAATCACACAAGAGTTCAAACGTGAGAATTTCAATGAAAAATTATTTAACACCGTAGAAAATTGATCTAAACTAATAATTCTAGCACTACTTCTAAGTTGTAATAAATAACACCGTTAGTTCCCCGGGAACGGCACCAAAATTTAATTACGCCCAACTATGCCTTATAAAAGACAAAGCGGTCGTTGCAAATATAATCCGATTTACAAGTCTGGAGTCGAATCCTTAAGGAACTAACCTATCTATTACAACTTTTAGTGATGCTAGTACAAGCTCAAACAATTCCCGGATGCAAGATTTTTATCAATAAATATTGGGATTTGTTTAACTAAAGTAAAATGATATTAAAACTAACAATATTTCAAATTAAAGATAATTCAATGGTAAAAGATCTAGGGTATTGACTTCCCCAATTGCTAGATTAATTCTTAACTCTTTTGCTATAATCTCGCCGTAATACTATATGAGGATTATGAGCTATGGGTTACCGCAATTATCTCTCGATCAACTACGATAATTTACTAGAGCATTCTTTCGAACTACTCTAGCTGATAATTTATGCAGCTCTGAATTATCCCACCAAAGTCTCGCTATCTCTAACCCCACTTTTAAATTCAAGTAATGAATCTCTTCAATTACCCAAAAGTGGCGTTGTTCAACAACAATATAATCTAGTATTCTCTCTCAACCAACACAAGGCGATTAGACACGATTAATCAAGAGACCATTCAATTAATCACCATACAAAATATAGTTGAACAATCATATAATAAACACGACTCGATTATATCAAAACTGAGTCAAAACTTCATCTAACAATTGGTTCCATCAACCCTAGATTAAATGTTTAGCTACTCATGGTAAAACAAGATAAAACTATAAAATCATTCATAATTCACAAAATAATGATAACAAGAAGAAGAATGAAAAACTCTAATGGTGTCTTGATCTTCTCACACTTGTTCTTGCCTCCAATTGAGTCTAAAAACAAGCTTAACCTTAACTTGGGCGAGTTTGTTGAGTTTATATAGGGTTAGGATAAGTTTCCCACGCTTTACACTTTAGCCCTTAAACTTTCTTGGCCTTCTCCAGATCGACTGCGGTCGCGGGCCAACCGCGGGCCGACCGCGGTCATTTTAAACTTTCTATTTTTCGCCTTTCTTTCACCGCATTCCAGCCGCGGCCCGACCGCGGTCGCGGTGGACTGTTGCCCAGTTTTTCTTCGCCTTTTCTTGCTCGTTTTCATCCAGGCTCTTCTCGATTGGCCTTGTATCTTTATTTTTTCACCCCAAAACACTCTATATCCTTCTCTTAACTCGGAGTAGCTCCTGCAAAGCATAAAAACCTCAATTAGAGCGTTTTGTTATCATTTAGCACTAAAAACATCAATAAAGTATGGTTAATTTAGAGCATAAATAGCATCTACGTCGCATAATATAGGCTACTATCGGTTATACGTGCATCCGCCCTTGATTCGCAGGTATGTTCAAGACCATAAGTTTTAAAAAGCTTCCTTTTCTTAAAAATCCGTACTCAGTCAAATGTATTCATATAAATTAAAGTGGATGGAATAATTCCTCAATTCGTACCTATTTTAATATTGAACGAATCTTGAGAAATAGTAGTAGTTTTATTTGAAAACACTCCATATCGTCTGCGATTCCCAGGTGGATTTTTTCAGAATGAGTCTTGCATTAATACGTCAAATTTCGATTACCTACCTGAACTATGCTCATAGTTCATTAAAGGAAAATTTACGCAACACATCAAATATTTATACTATACTTATTATTTATAGCTATATTTTTAAAAAAAATATTATCTATAGCTATATTTAAATTTTATAGCAAATTCACATGAGATCAATTATTTTAAACTGAAACAAGAGAGCAACAAGCTCTCGTAGCTCAGTTGGTTAGAGCACCGGCTTCATAAGGAGAGATCTTGATTTCGCCTCTCAACGAGAGCTTCTATGAATGATACAGGTTGTATTCGTTACACGTCTGAATACAAGCTGATAACAATTGACTGTAGCTACGAATGGTAATTAGGCAAACTATATTTACGCATGGTAATTAGGCTCTAAACTATAGTGCTTTACTCCAACCGTACTTGTCTCTTACACAGCCAAGTTTAACCGAATATGGTTTAATTTGTAGTTTGTACTTTAATAATCAGGGGCGGATTTACGCTTATCGAAGCGGTGTCACGCGACACCGCTTCGTCGGAAAATTTTACTAAATATATGTATTAATACTGTACGAAAACTGTTAAGCAGGAAAAAATGACACCACTTGACATAAATTGTGTGTTGGTGTGTTGGTAATGTGCTTGATTTTTCTCTATGAGGTCAAATGTTCAAACCTCAACTAAGACAATTTTCATTTGTAAATATTTGCTTAAGACTCAACAAAATCAATAGATTAAGACTATTTCTTGTCTAAAAGTATGACAATCAAAGTTATATTCTAGTTTTTTTTATATAAATTTCGACATCGCTTACAAAAATTCTTGCGTACGCCCCTGTTAATAATATTAGTAATTAACGTTATTATGAAAATAAGTGCATATATGCTTTTGACTTTTTTGTTACCTGTTTTGCCATAACTTGCAAAAACTTAAGCAATATATTCAAGTTGATGTTTGGCGATAAAGATTTGGGATTAGAACTTACACTTTAAAAGAGAATTATTTCAAGTTGAAACGGGGGTGGCGTATTGTCAAGTGAAGTTTTTGTTTTTCCTTTTGAATCTTCAACTAATTATTTATGCGACTTTGGAGTTTTTACATGTAAATTTCCATAAAATACATTCTTAGAATTTTAGTAATTGTAAACTTTTAAAACAATTCTAGGTACTTTTAAAATATTATGTCAGTATATTTTAGAATATAGAGCCCATTTGGATTAGCTGATTGTAAATAGTTGATAAGCTTAAAGTGATGAAAAGCATTTTAAGTGCTGAAACTAATTTTTTAAATAAGCATTTACGTGTTTAGATAGACGTGCTGAAACTGATTATATGCAGTTGATGTGTTAGGTAGAAAAGTGTTGATAAGTTGTTCTTTTATTAAAATGACTAAAATATTCTTAAAAACTTTACAAAAGATTATAAATTAAAAAGTTTCTTTGTAAAGAAACAAATGAACAATAAATATGGAATGAAAAGAAAGTTAGAAATATATTTTGGAAAAAATATTTTATGAATTAGAAGATATTATTAAGGATAAACTAGTAAAAGCCTTGGTCAAACTAAAAGTAGTTATAAGCTAAAAACAGTGCCGGCTCAAGGGCCAAGCGACTGAAGCAGGCGCCTTAGGCCCCCAATTCTTTTAGGCCCCTTTAATTAGTAAAAGTAGGTCTTATGTGTTAATTTTTTTAATATTTAATAATTTAATGAAAAATATAAAATCTAAAGAATTGTTTGTTATGCACTTGAAAGTGACTATACATACATTTCTGGTAATGTACATATATAATCCAAATTATTTTTATTCTCTTTTTTCATTCTCATAAAAATACCTTATATTTTAGGTTCTCTATTCTTTTTTCTCCTAGCTATCTATTCTCATAAAAACAAGTGTTGAAGGGCATTAAATAAATCAAACAACACATTTTTCTTCATTCTTTCTTGAGTTGTTAGGCATTGCAGCAAGCAAACCGACAAGGAGATTTTTGTTTTTAATATCAAGTTACAACTTCTAGAATCAATTTTATTTTATTGTTC
Organism: Nicotiana attenuata; assembly: GCF_001879085.1. Classification (NCBI taxonomy): domain Eukaryota; kingdom Viridiplantae; phylum Streptophyta; class Magnoliopsida; order Solanales; family Solanaceae; genus Nicotiana; species Nicotiana attenuata. The sequence continues at coordinate 21,945 of NW_017675729.1, forward strand.
TAACTTCTAACTTGTTATTCTCTTCTTTTTTAAAATAAAATTATTATCTTTTTATATTTTACTTCGTAGGTCTATACTGCTTTTATATGATTAATTATAAATATATCAACAAGAAAATAAGAATCAAATAATTACTTTAAATTCATAAAAAGGAAGAAATTGAAACTTTAATGCAATTTCATAATGAAGCTCTTGATAAATTTTTAATCCACAATAAAAAATAAATTAAAAAATAATGAGAGTGCTCTTTAGAATATGAACAAGTCACTAAGTTGATTGCAAGTGCATACAGGAAAGGAAATAATAAAACATTGTTTATCGGGAAAATGGTAATAATAATTAAATTTGATTATGGGATTCTAAAAATACGTGATCTATTTTTATGCAGTTGATGCTATGTGAAAGACTTAGAAACGAGATAGGAGTTTGAGAATAAGGTGATAACCAAACCAAATGATTAGTAGTCGAGGCCTCGAGCTTGCTTTCGAGGGCCTCGGGGTCGGGTCTGGAGCTCGGCTAAGAGCTATCGGGGGTAATCGATGGGCGACTAACAGTTAGAATAAAATCAATGACGGCTCTTTCTGGCCAATAATGAGCAATATGATGAACAATGAAGAGAGCACAATGAATGTAAGCAATAAATGAAGTAATAAACTCAAGAGAATATGTTAGAGATCAGAGAGAATGTTCTTGTATATTTTAGTATGGAGCCACAAATATCTACAAAATGACAAGGATCCCCTTTATATATGAGGGGGAATCTGTCACGACCCAGATATAGATCTCAACTAGCCTCTCAGAAGAATAGGTGACTGCCACAGGAATGAAATGTGCTGACTTGGTCAGCCTATCAACAATGACCCATACGGTGTCGAACTTCTTCCGAGTCTGCGGGAGTCCAACAACAAAATACATAGTGATCCGCTCCCACTTCCACTCGGGAAGCTCAATCCTCTGAAATAAACCACCGGGCCTCTGATGCTCGTACTTAACCTGCTGACAATTCAAACACCGAGCCACATAAGCAACGATATCCTTCTTCATTCTCCGCCACCAATAATGCTGCCGCAAATCCTGATACATCTTCGCGGCGCCCAGATGAATAGAGTACCTGGAGCTATGGGCCTCCTCTAAAATCAACTCCCGAAGCCCATCCACATTAGGCACCCAAACTCGACCCTACAATCTCAAAACTCCATCATCATCTAAGGTCACCTGCTTAGCACCTCCGCGCTGCACCTTGTCTCTAAGGACACACAAATGGGGATTGTGAGCACGTGATTTTCGCCGCGCTTAAATTACTCCTATAGAATTTCTTAAAATTAGGATTTCTCTTTTATTAATTGAATTTTTAGGAATTAATTGCATGATTTTATGTTTTGTTTGCATTTTATGTGCATTTTTAATTGATAATTCATAAAAAATACAAAAATATTGCATGAGCATTTAGGATTTAATTTTACATATTTTTAGACTAATTAGTAATTTGGCTTGTACAAAAAATACAAAAATCACAAAGAAAACTTTGATTTGTGTTGTTTGGTTTTAATTTTAGTTTTTAGGTTTATTAATTTCCTTTAAATTGGTATTAGTTTAATTATAGCTTAATTAGGTAGCTTGAATTAATTTTGAGGTTTAAATTTAGTTTGGTTTTAAAGTTGAAAAAGAAAACAAAAGAAAAAGAGAAAAAGCAAATAAAAGGAAAAGAATTAATTGAATTTAAAATATAAAAAAAGAGAAGCAAAACAGGCATGTTTAAAAGAATAGGCATTTGGGCCGTTTATTTCTAAACCAATGCTGGCCCAACCTTTAAAAACATTGAACCAACCCAGGCCCAATCCAAGAGCAACCCGGTCCAGCCCCTTTTAATAGCCAAACGAGGCTGTCTTGCTAATCTCAAATCCNCTCCCTGGCATAACCCAATGAGCCTTTTCTTTTCAAATCCCGGCCAAAAAACCGAGGATCTCCCTGGCATAACCCAAAGAGCTTTTTCTTTCCAAATCCCGGCAAACCCAAGGATCTTTTTTCTTTCCATCCCGGCATAACCCGAGACCCTTTTTTCTTTTTTCGGCATAACCCGGTCATTTTCCAGCATAACCTGGATTCATTCACAAAAATACACAATCCTAATTTGACTTCTTAGATATGTGTCACAACTAACTCACGAAATTTTCCTAGTGAAAACTGGGGCAGAAAATTTCGTTCGTTTGTTTGTTTTGATATCTTAAGCAGGTTGACCTCACAACACAAGGTGAGAGATGACCAATGGAATGAATCCCGATCCAGAATCAAGAAAAGAAGAAAAGAACAAAAAGAAATGAACTCAAATGCGAAGCAAGCAAGGGTGCGGATTGCTCGAAATTTGATTGAAGGCATAAGCTCCGCCGATCCCGCTTTGACTCAATGCTGCAGAAAGAAACAACTACTACAACTTGCGAGCATCAATATTCAGACCGGAGTCCACAGCAAAATCAGCTAAGACTCAAGATCAAGCTTCAAGAGATTTATAGATAGGAATCTTGTAACTCATAATTGACAGGCATAGATAGCTTAGCTTTGATTTTCCTTTTGGTGTAATAAGGAGGTCAGCAAGCAATAGCAGCAGCAACAGCAGTGAAATCACAGCTCCTGGTAGTCCCAGCTACCAAACCTTCCAGAACTACACCGACCTGATTCCTTTATAGCCAAGGATATGTAGGCAACCTTTGAAGCAGGGTTCGGTAAGACGGTTTTAAAAATGCTTCGCATGGAGTGCTGAGCAGGCAGAAATCTCTCATGTTTGCTCATATATCTTTGCCCGAAAACCCTTCGTGTCTTCGAGCAAAGAGGGGCAGCTGTGAGCACGTGATTTTCGCCGCGCTTAAATTACTCCTATAGAATTTCTTAAAATTAGGATTTCTCTTTTATTAATTGAATTTTTAGGAATTAATTGCATGATTTTATGTTTTGTTTGCATTTTGTGTGCATTTTTAATTGATAATTCATAAAAAATACAAAAATATTGCATGAGCATTTAGGATTTAATTTTACATATTTTTAGACTAATTAGTAATTAGGCTTGTACAAAAAATACAAAATTCACAAAGAAAACTTTGATTTGTGTTGTTTGGTTTTAATTTTAGTTTTTAGGTTTATTAATTTCCTTTAAATTGGTATTAGTTTAATTGTAGCTTAATTAGGTAGCTTGAATTAATTTTGAGGTTTAAATTTAGTTTGGTTTTAAAGTTGAAAAAGAAAATAAAAGAAAAAGAGAAAAAGCAAATAAAAGGAAAAGAATTAATTGAATTGAAAATATAAAAAATAAAAATAAAAAAGAGAAGCAAAACAGGCCTGTTTAAAAGAATAGGCATTTGGGCCGTTTATTTCTAAACAAATGCTGGCCCAACCTTTAAAAACATTGAACCAACCCAGGCCCAATCCAAGAGCAACCCGGTCCAGCCCCTTTTAATAGCCAAACGACGCCGTCTTGCTAATCTCAAATCCCAGCCGTCAAGGTTCCTTGATCGGACGGCTGGGAAGCTAGGTGATCTAAGTATATAACTGTCCTAAGCCCCTACCCCCCCTCCCCCTTCCCCAGGTTCCGTCTCTCAGATCACTCAAACACATGAACCCTAATTCCGTCATCCCCCGCCGTAAGCCGCCGGCCGGAAATCGCCTCCGCCGGCGGCAATTGTCCAAATCCCCCCAAATTAACACCATAGCTCCCTCTCCTTCCCCTCTTTTCCAATCCACTCCCTGTTTCCCTCAAATCTTCCCCAAACCCGTCTAATAAGCAAAACCCTAGCCGCCACCTCCGCCGTGTCCGGCGGCGCCACCCTCAAACCGCACCAAAATCACATCCTAGGGTCTCCTCACCTTCTTCTTTCCAAATCCCAAATCAATTTTCTTCAAATCTAACCAGAGTTACTCGAATCCTAGATCTAGGGTTCCGATTTGGGGTCTTTGGGGATTTCAGCCTGCCTGGGTGTTTCTCAGTGGTTGCTTGATCCTTATATGATGTTATTTGCCTATTTTTGGCAAAGAATATGCAAATAACATCATTTGGGGACCAAGTTCAAAGACAGTCGAGTTCGATTCTAACTTCGCGTAAGTTTTTCTTCTTGTATTCTCTTTTACTGTTTTGCTTATTTTTTTAGCTTTTGTTATTGATTTTTCTCCAGTATATAATTTAGGAAATTTTTAGTAGAATTGATTCTGTCGTGCTCCTTGTTTGTTTTAGGATCTGATTTTTAGTGGTTTTAGTTGGATTAATTAGTATTTTTACTTGCTCTTCGATTTTGTTTTCTAGTTTTGTTTTTAGAATTTTTAGTTTCTGATCTCCTGTCCTCTTCTGTTTACATTAACTCCATGTAATTTCGTTTCTTCTTAACTTTGGCTTGATTGATATTAGAACTAATTCTAGTTGTTCAGGTTCAATTCTATAGTTGGTTTTGATTTTGATACTTAAAATAGGATAATTAGACTATTAATTCAATTTTAGGTTTTCTTTTATTATAATTGAAATTGTTTGGTTATAGCTGAATGATTCCAGCCCCTGGATAATTAACCATGGTTATTTGACCAAGGTAAGAGGGATGGGGGTTAGTTTGACTAGGTTATGTAATTTTGACGTAAGGACAAGGGTAGTATAGGTATTTCTAAATAGAGAATAATGCAGTAATTGAAATTGGAAACCACTAGAACCTTCTAGATGGGGTTTTAATTTGAAATTCAGAAAGTTAGTAGTGTTACTTGGCCAACAAGGCATAAAATGAGGGGTTTAAGTAGTTAAAATCTGAAAATTAATAAGGGACTAAGGTATAAAGGAAAAATTTGATAGTTGCCCTAATATTTGCCTATAAAAGTTTATCTTTACGGCCTTGCACACTAAGTTTGGACATCTGAAAAATCCCTCAAAGTTTCTAGAAGTTGGACACACCTGAAAATTTCCTCCAAAGACACCCCTGCAGATCTGATCCTAAAATTTGAATTTCAAATTCTAAAACAAATTCAAAATCTGAATTCTATAGTTAGAACTTCTTTAGATCTTCATTCCTTCTAAAAAAAAATCAAAAACAAACAAAATACAGTAGAAAACTCCAAAAAAAAAAAACATTGTTTCAATTGAACTCTCTAGGCTGATTTTTGAGTTCTAGGCTTTAATTTTCATCCTGGGGTAGACATTGAAGTGCTGAAGCGATCCGAGTGTTCCTGGTTCAATTTCAACTAAATTTGCGTGAAGATCAGTGGAATTTTGGGTCATTTTATTGCTATACTCTTCCACCATTCCTCCCTGGGTATTGTGGCTTGATTTGGGTTGAAAATTGGCCTTGTGCGAGCTGTGTTACTGCTGATCTTATTGCTGTGATTTGTTGCGCCATTGCTGATCTCATTTCTTTCTTGTTACCCTTTGATTCCAGGTACATGTTCTGAAATTCATGTAGTTTACCAGCTGGAAAAAATGAAATGAAGTTTCCATCTCGTTTATTGCCAATTGATGGTCCTGCTGTAGTTTTTAGAGTAGTTTTGTTTTCATTTTGCAATTGATATATTTCTGAACTGTGAGCTGTATAATTAGGCTCTCACTATGAGATTATGAGGGACTGTATAATTTGAATTACTGGACTCTTGTGATAGCACATGTACTTTGTGTTTGGTTGATTTAGGACAGGTGAAGCACGTTTCTAGTCAAGTAAATTAGTGAGTGCCTTAAAAAATGCCAATATGCTATCAATGATATCAGTTCAGCGTGATTTGTAACTAATTGAAACATTAGACTTTTAGAATTAGAGAAATGTGTTTCAAGTAGTGGGTATTATAATTACTTTCAGCCTCACACTTTCATATTAGATTACATTTGTCTCGTATAAGGATTGGATATATTGTTTGTTTACTGCACGCCTATTAAAAGTCCAACTCACAGGATTTCAGTTTTGCCTATTTAATAATGTCCAGATCATCATTGAATTTGTTTGAGATGTGTAGTAGTGAGGTTAATTGATTGTTGAAGTCCAGATTAACAAATAATGGTTTGAGTATTTGTTTAACAATCCTTGATCAAATAAGTGATATGCTGATTCTTACGAACTGGTAATTGGGCCTAACCACATGGCAGAAGCCCAAAAGCTGGGCAATCTCTAAATAAAACACAGCAGGCCCTATTTTCGTGGCATCAGGCCCACAGTTGGGCAGTGTTGCATTAAACCTGTATTGGGCCAAGTTTGAAGGCCCAAAATTGCTAAAAGCCAAAGTCCTATAAAGTCATACTAGGAATATGGGGATTAGTTTGCAATATAAATTTAGGTTTTCGAGTTAGGTAGCGGTTTCAAATTAAGAGGGTCCTCCCTTTTGTTTGAATTCGGACGTGAACTCGAGGCCTGAATTTGTAAATGCAAAGTAACTAGGCCCTTTTAGGGACAAAATAAATAGAAAATCATAGGTCACTTAAGTTTGGCCTTTAAATAATAAAGTGAGATGAGCCTCGCCAAGCAAAACACACAAATTGCGGGGCCCTCATTAAATGCTTATATCAAAATACTTAGAATCCGGGCGTGCCGTATAGTGAATTTCGCGGCCTCCCGCAAAGTTAATAACCCGTTAGTCGCTTTAGGCACGTTTTTAATAATTTTACCTTATTAAATACGGGTGTGTATTTCATGCAACCCAAATCTTCCCAAAACGTTGAATAAGAATGTGTCGAGGATCCGGGTGCATTTCATGTGACGTGATCCGGAAACGCGTTTTTAAACGACGTTCACTTTCTTAAAAATAATTTCAACTAAAAGCGGTTAAATAATTCTAAATTGCACTATNGGGGACTCAACACAGGGGTTAGGTCCGTCTAGGACAGGTGACCTGAAATGAATTGACCATCCTGATGCATCTTACGTGCTACTTGCGCATTTATTTTCTCGGCTTTGTATGTTGACCGGCTTGTCTAAATGAGTGAATTATGAAAAATAAGCAGTGTTAGGACTAAGTGAGGGTGGCCATTTGTTTTGAAAAAAAAAATCCCAATGCCCAAATAGCACCGAAATGCTGCCGGATTTGTGAAAAATGAAAAAAGGGAAAAAGGAAAAATAGTTGAAAAATAGAAAGACAATTGCTGTTGTGATTTTGGCAAATCTGCCCGAACTACGCCGGTTTGATTCTCACCGGATGTGAGATACGTAGGCAACCCTTATCGGGTCCAACCACCCTTTTGGCAAAAATAGCCAAAATGTCAAATTTTTAATTTTTTTCATAAATAAAGTCGGGTGATGCCATTCTAGTCTAAAATAAGCCGAATGTCCCTAAAAGGACGCCGGAAGGCCGTTTTTGCAAGAACAGCCACCCTGAGTCATTTTTAAATGGTTTGCGGGCACAGCCTTAAAATCTTCCTCCGAGAAGTGCTGAAAGGCCGTATTTGCAAATCTAAGTCCTTGTTTTTCTAAATAAAGAATTTTTGCACAAATAGCCATTTTTCAAAATAAATCATTAAATTCCCCTAAATAAATGTGCAGGATGAATTCAAGTAACATCGAAACCTTCTCAGTCCCGAGCGAGATCCCTTTGAAACTCCATATGTGGTGGCATGATTTGGGAAAAGGAAGCAGAGATACTGTGGTCAAAAGTTTGGGCGGTCTCGTAGATTTATTAAACATCAAACCAAGGAAGGATATCATTGAGGCACTAATACCATTTTGGGACCCGACCCGTAATGTATTCCGGTTTTCAGATTTCGAACTCACACCTACATTAGAAGAGATTGCGGGATACGCAGGTCTCAACGGGAACCTCCGAGGTAGATACCCATTGGCCCCACGACCGGTAACCCTTCATAGGTTCCTGGATTTGTTGAACATCAGCCGGGATATTCAAGACCCGCACCTGGCGGAAGGGTGTTGTACATTGCATTTCTTATATCACCGGTATAGTAACCCCAAAGGTTTCGAGGAACCCAACACAGGATTGACACATGCCGGAAATAAAGACAAATGGGAAGCCCGACGGGGATTAGACTTCATGGTAGCCTTTTTGGGAGTGGTAATTTGTCCGAGAAAAGATGGTCACATAGACCTCGGCCTGGTAGGGATGCTAGATGTTGCCATGAAAAAACCTACTAGCACAGTGGTTCCCCTGATTGTAGCAGAAATGTACCGAGCTTTGACCAAATGTCGGGAAGGGGAGAAATTCTTTCAAGGTTCAATTTGCTCTTACAATTGTGGATACAAGAACACATCTGCCACCGCACAGGCTATATGAACTACGGTTTAACCGGGTTGAGTTGTATTGCAGAATTCGAGACCCGGGTGACAGGTATTGAGTTCCCTAAGGGTACCAAGGCCAGGTCGTCATGCTTAAGATCCCTGACCGCAGATAAAGTTGAATGGGATTATGAATGGCTTCATGCTACTGAAGCTGTATACACATCAGCAGAGGTCTCTTATATTCTTTTGATGGGTATTCGAAGCATACAGCCTTATGCTCCTTACCGAGTTTTGCGACAATTTGGAAGATTCCAGATAGTGCACAATGATGAAGACCTGAGTGAGCAAGTCATCGAGTTAGGCCCGAAGGCTATATTTCCCTGAAGGCAGAATCCGAAAGATATGGAATGAGTGCAGACTATAGTACAGGACCGAGCCAGAGGCGAGGTAGATCCCAAATACTTGGTCTGGTTTGGTAAAAGATTTCAAATTCCTGAGAGACCCGTCAAAAGGTCACATGTACAACAATTCACCAACGAGGCCCAGGTGCAATGGGATTGGTTAGCCAAAGAAAAGGAGTACAGGGCCCAAATAGGAGCATTGGAAAAACAGGTTCAGGAACTTCGGTTTGAAAACAACTTGCAAGCCGCAACCGATGAAGGTGATAAAAAGAAATTGGCCCAGGAGAATGAAGCTCTCAAGGCCCAAATTCAACAAATGAAAATCGATGCCAGGAATCAAGAAAGGAGTCTATCCGACGAGAGATTGATAAAAGGGTTAAAGAAGCAAGTCTTGGACTGTCAGGAAGAATTGGATAAATCCGAGGGGAACATAGCAAGACTTCGAGCACAATGGGCAAAGAAGACTGAGGAATGAGCCCAGTTCGTACAACAAATGAAGAGAAACTACGAGGGAACCATTGCTAACATGAAAAGAAAAATGAATACTCTTGAAGAAAAGGCAGCTCGGCGGGACAGAGAATTTCAGGCCGAGAGGGAACAATGCTATGGGTTAATCGCTGAGATGGAAGAGGAAATAAAATTGTTACAAGACCTTCACTTCCAGGATGTTCAGGTGCTAGAGGCTCGTACCCAACAGATAAGTCGACTACTCCAAGAAAAGGGCCAAATCAGGGAAAGAATCAGAAACATTGCCAACTATATTGTCATGAAGTGTCAGGCCGGTGAGCGGATGGGTCGTACCACGTTCTTTGCCTCCGTGATGATATTTGTTCGCCAGGTCATGAATGATCTAGATTAGTTGCAAAAGGGTCTTGCACGCAGGCCCGCGGCGATGCCGAGTGATGCCCCGCGGGCCCCAGGATTTGAAGCTTTGATGTATTCTTAGTTAATCGAGTCTGTATTTTTGCTTTTGAGTCTGGTTTTGTACTTTCCTTTTTCCAAAAAAAGAAAAACAAATAGTTTATTAGCTTTGTAATCGCAGTTGTTATTAATGAAAATTGAAAATCCCAAAATTTGTTTTCTTACTCTTTGCATTTATTTGCAAGAACTACGCTTGGTCTGATTTATGCGGGGCCATGATACGCAGGCAATCTACATAAGATTCGACCGTAATCCTAAGAAAAAGAGAAAAAGAGAAACGCGAGGGAAATAAATGATGAAAAACAAGAGAGAAAAAGAAACGCAAAAGAAGAAAATAAGGCGTTGAGAGAAAAACCATGGCCAAAGAAAAGAAAAGCAGAAAATGAAAACAAAAAGAGATGAGGAAAAGAAAATGAGAGAAAAAAACAAAAGAGAAAGAAAAGCGAAGGGAACAAAAGAAAAGCCGGGATGACGCATGCAACCGAATCAAACATGTAGATATTCATTTAACTGTATAGGTGCATCACACTCCAATGTGCGGTTACCTATCTGTTATTTGTTTCAAAACTAACCTTTGTTGCTGTCCATTTCCAGCTGAGCTTTTTAGAAACAGTGGTTGGTTTGTGGTAAGCTGGCCTCACATCGCTATTTCACCAGATCCAAAGGAAATACAGAGAAGTCGTCTGAAATGACTCTGCCTGCAATCCCCATACCCGAAGACAACCCCATCTCGGGAGTCCCGACCTTTGAATCTTTTACCGCTGAAGAAAATCGGATCTTGCGCCTGCGATTGATGGAAATGTGGGATGCTTGGAACAACGGAAAGGAACCTCCAAGCACCATTCCCGGATTCCCGGAGTTATTCCCTAGATCTGGAGGTGCTACTACTGTCCCTATCAGCCACCCAAACACTCCTTTGGGGCAACCTACCATAACTGCTCACTTCCTAGGAATACCTTCTGAGGTTCGCCCCCAGGTGTTCCCGTTTGGACCTGCTCCCAACATCTTTACGGCTCCACCATGCTCCGCAACCACACAACCATCACTACCCAAGCATGCTGTTGACTCTTCAGTCTTCACTTTCCAAAATCCCGTCTTTCAGGCTGACCGTCCTCATTATACTCAATATACCTACTCTCAGCAGCCACCATACGAGCTTACACCAGGGCAGGACAAAACCCCCAAAGCCCCAGAGCAGGATGAGATGGCAAAGAGAATGAGAAGCCTCGAGCAGAGCTTAAAAAATATGCAAGGCTTAAGTGGGCAAAAGAGTGTCTCCTATACAGACCTATGTATGTTCCCGCATGTACATTTGCCGTCAGGGTTCAAAACACCAAAATTTGAGAAGTATGACCGACACGGTGACCCCATTGCTCACCTGAAGAAGTATTGCAATCAGTTACGGGGAGCCGGTGGCAAAGAAGAATTGTTGATGGCATATTTCGGGGAAAGCTTAATTGGCATCGCTTCAGATTGGTATATGGACCAAGATGTCTCGCGTTGGCATATTTGGGACGATCTGGCCCGAGACTTTGTTCGACAATTTCAGTATAACATAGACATCGCGCCAGACAGGAACTCCTTGGCGAATCTAAAGAAAAAGCCCTCAGAAAGTTTCTGCGAATATGCAATTAAGTGGCGTGAACAGTTGTCAAGAGTGAAGCCTCTGATGGATGAGGTAGAGATGGCCACTGTTTTCCTTCTAGCCCAGGAAGCAGACTACTTTCAGAATATGATGTCAGCCATGGGCAAGCCTTTCGCAGAGGCAATAAAAATCGGAGAGATGGTAGAGAATGGGCTAAAAACGAGTAGAATCTTGAGCCAGTCAGCCATAAGAGCAACCTCCCAAGCCATCCAGGGCGGGTCTGGAGGAATGGCCAAAGGCAAAAAGAAAGAAGAAACAGTGATGGCAGCATCGGGAGGAAGAAGATACCGGGCTCCTAGACCGGTGTTCTCTAAAAGAACCCCTCAACACTACTATCCTCATACTGATATGGCTTATGCTCCTCCACCTTATGCGGTCATGAATGCTCAACCCTTCGGCCGACCGCAACCACAAGCTAACCGAAATCCACCTCCATTCCAAAGAAATCAACCTCCTCACCAGAACCAATATAATCCCCGACCACCGCAAAATAACTTCCGCCCTCGGGAACCACCCAGACGNCCCGGCCAAAAACCGAGGAGCTTTTTCTTTCCAAATCCCGGCCAAAAAACCGAGAATCTCCCGGCCATAACCCAAGGAGCTTTTTCTTTCCAAATCCCGACCAAAAAACCGAGGATCTCCCTGGCATAACCCAAGGAGCTTTTTCTTTCCAAATCCCGACCAAAAAACCGAGGATCTCCCTGGCATAACCCAAGGAGCTTTTTTCTTTCCAAATCCCGGCCAAAAAATCGAGGATCTCCCTGGCATAACCCAAAGAGCTTTTTCTTTCCAAATCCCGGCCAAAAAACCGAGGACCTCCCTGGCATAACCCAAGGAGCCTTTTCTTTTCAAATCCCGGCCAAAAAAACGAGGATCTCCCTGGAATAACCCAATGAGCTTTTTCTTTTCAAATCCCGGCCAAAAAACCGAGGATCTCCCTGGCATAACCCAAGGAGCTTTTTCTTTCCAAATCCCGGCAAACCCGAGGATCTTTTTTCTTTCCGTCCCGGCATAACCCGAGACCCTTTTTCTTTTTCCGGCATAACCCGGTCATTTTCCAGCATAACCTGGATTCATTCACAAAAGTACACAATCCTAATTTGACTGCTTAGATATGTGTCACAACTAACTCACGAAATTTTCCTAGTGAAAGCTGGGGCAGAAAATTTTGTTCATTTGTTTGTTTTGATATCTTAAGCAGGTTGACCTCAAAACACAAGGTGCGAGATGACCAATGGAATGAATCCCGATCCAGAATCAATAAAAGAAGAAAAGAACAAAAAGAAATGAACTCAAATGCGAAGCAAGCAAGGGTGCGGATTGCTCAAAATTTGATTGAAGGCATAAGCTCCGCCGATCCCGCTTTGACTCTGCAGAAAGAAACAACACCTACAACTTGCGAGCATCAAGATTCAGATCGGAGTCCACAGCAAAATCAACTTAGACTCAAGATCAAGCTTCAAGAGATCTATAGATAGGAATCTTGTAACTCATAGTTGATAGGCATAGATAGCTTAGCTTTGATTTTCCTTTTGGTGTAATAAGGAGGTCAGCAAGCAATAGCAGCAGCAACAGCAGTGAAATCACAGCTCCTGGTAGTCCCAGCTACCAAACCTTCCAAAACTACACCGACCTGATTCCTTTATAGCCAAGGATATGTAGGCAACCTTTGAAGCAGGGTTCGGTAAGACGGTTTTAAAAATGCTTCGCATGGAGTGCTAAGCAGGCAGAAATCTCTCATGTTTGCTCATATATCTTTGCCCGAAAATCCTTCGTGTCTTCGAGCAAAGAAGGGCAGCTGTGAGCACGTGATTTTCGCCGCGCTTAAATTACTCCTATAGAATTTCTTAAAATTAGGATTTCTCTTTTATTAATTGAATTTTTAGGAATTAATTGCATGAATTTATATTTTGTTTGCATTTTGTGTGCATTTTTAATTGATAATTCATAAAAAAAAACAAAAATATTGCACGAGCATTTAGGATTTAATTTTACAAATTTTTAGACTAATTAGTAATTAGGCTTGTACAAAAAATACAAAAATCACAAAGAAAACTTTGATTTGTGTTGTTTGGTTTTAATTTTAGTTTTTAGGTTTATTAATTTCCTTAAATTGGTATTAGTTTAATTGTTAGCTTAATTAG